>NW_024080950.1:931304-1130765 GCF_003009895.1 Hyaena hyaena | reverse complement strand
CTGAAACAGGCTCCAGGCTCTGAGCTGGCAGTCAGCACAGAGCCCGACGCGGGGCTCGAACCCACGAACCGCGAGATCATGACCTAAGCGAAAGTCGGACGCTTAACCGACTAAGCCACCCAGGCGCCCCGTGTTTTACAGGTTTTAATTTACCCACTTCTTCATTAACAGTCTGAATTTATGGATAAAGGACCAAGGCAAAGACAGGTGCCCAAAGCCATCCCAATTACTAAGTGGTGGAACCAAGATTTGAACCCAGAGCCCTTATTCTTACGTATTGTCACTGTGGATAAGTAGGAACAAGTGGAAGATTGTGCCTCTCTACACAATCAAACAAAGCCTCTTTTAATGGTTCATATTGGGGCGCCTGGGTGGCTCAGTTGGTTAAGCGGCTGACTTTGACTCAGATCATGATCTCACAGCTTGTGGGTTCGAGCCCTGTGTCAGGCTCTGTGCTGACAGCTTGGAGCCTGGAGCCTGCTTCTGATTCTGTGTCTCCCTCTCTCTTTCTCTGTACCTCCCCCGCTCATGCTCTATTTCCTCTCTCAAAAAATAAACACTCAAAAAATAAACCCAATGTCAGACATTTTTGTGCTACTTGGCAGTCATTCATTTAATACATGTTGATCAAGACCTTATGCTCCCTGCATGATGTAACTAGTTATATCAAAGGATAGAGAGATTCCTGTGACTGAGACCTGTTCAAAATACCTTACTGTTCAGAAGAGTACATTTCTATTTCTTATATACTCCTTTGGTATCCATTGATTCTTGCCTGCTGGCTTCCTCCTGTACTACCATTCCTTATCTGGCAGTAGTCTCTTCTCTATACATGTCTTTTAGGTCAAAAGATGATAACCAATTGGAGAGTTCACTCTAACTTCCTTACCCTTAGGGATGGCAGATCTTAAAAGGTTGTTGGGGGCATCTGGGTGGCTAACTGTCAGACTTTGGCTCAGGTCATGATCTCTCGGTTCGTGGGTTCGAGCTCCGCGTTGGGCTCTGTGCTGACAGCTAGCTCAGAGCCTGGAGCCTGTTTCAGATTCTGTGTCTCCCTCTCTCTCTGACTCTCCCTCTCTTCTCTCTCAGAAATAAAACATTAAAAAAAAAGTTGTTGTTGTTTACTATTAATGGAAAAATTCTTAATAAGTTCTCTGATTCAAAATCCTAGAAGGAAGTAATGAAAATAAGTGAGAGTGGAGTCTCTTTATATCTGAGGAGGCAGCTTTTAAAAAAAATGTTTTATTATTTTTGAGAGAGAGAATGAGCGGGGCAGGGGAAGAAAGAGAGGGAGACAGAGAAACTGCAAAAGGCTTCAGGCTCTGAGCTGTCAGGGAGCCTCTGAGCTGTCAGCACAGAACCCCACATGAGGCTCAAACTTGTGAACCTTGAGATCATGACCTGAGCCAAAATCAGATGCTTAACCGACTTGAGCCACCCAGGTGCCCCTTGAGGAGACTGCTCTTATAGAGATGGTGGAAGGCGTTTGCCTATGTGCTGGAGGTGCTAAAAGGTCTGTTGGCCCCCAAACATCTCTCATCTTGGTCAAAGATGTCTGCTCTGTCACTATTAGAACTAGTCCTTTAGAGTAAGACATTGTTTCCCTCTGAAACTCTGTTTAAAAGGTAGAAATGTTTACCCCTGTAGAGTAAAGGAGTTAGTGGAGATAGCAATGCACAGTAAACGTTTGCTCGAGCAAGGTTCAGTGAGAATGAGACCCAACACTGGTATGTTTTGATGGAGGATGACACAGGGATGAAGCTGCCAGAGGTGAGATAGTCTTGAAAGGGAGTCAGCTTCATCTCTTAACTGGGTTGCCTAAATCAGCATTTCTAGAAAAAAAAGGTCTTAGGATGACTTTATGGGGAATTTTTACTGTGAATCTGTCAAATGGACTTCAAAGATAGAACTTCTTGCTTACCTTCTAGTATGGCTCTCCTTCCTCAAGTTAGCTGTATTTGAAGTAGGATTGTTAGAACAAAGGAGAGGTTGACTTTAATAACAGTGAAGCTGTAAGGCTCTATCAGTCATTCCTTAGGGATTCATCAGTGCCAGGTAGGATGGAGAGGAGGCTTCTGGATTTCATGTGCATTGCGGTTATGATTTTTCTAGACCTTAATGATGACTATTGATAGGTAATTCTGGTGTTGTTATTAGCATGTAGTAAATAAAAAGAATTTGCAAGTGAATAAAGTAAAAGTCCCATATTTCTTAAGTCAGTTGCTAAATGGTCAACTTTTTAATGTTTTTATTTATTTTTGAGAGGGAGAGAGAGAAACTGCAAGTGGGGGAGGGGTAGAGAGAGAGGGAGGCAGAGGATCCAAACCGGGCTCTGCACTGACAGCAGAGAGCCCCACACAGGGCTTGAACTCACAAACTGAGCCATGAGATCATGACCTCAGCTGAAGTCAGATGCTTAACAGACTGAGCCACCCAAGCGCCCCCAACAAATGGTTAATTTTTGTGTGCCAAAACTTGATTTTTTTTTCCAGTTCACTTCTGCTACAAAAATTTACTTCTTCCCTAATATTTGGTGCAGTGAGGTGTTGAAAGAATTTGCAAGGTAATCATTGGAAGCTGAGATTCTGGTGAAAAACAAAATGCATGGTTTAAAAATTGAACATGCTAACTGGAAGACAGTAAAAACTAGATGATTCTGGCTATAAATAATTAAACCCAGCAGTGCAGACAAGAGAAAACGTGAGACTTGAGTTCAGAGAGATGCATTTTGTATTGAAAGCTTTCACCTCTCTGTAAGGGAAATCAGTTTCTAATAGTCATTGCCGATTGTGAATATGTGCAACAAAATCCTAATGTCATCCAGATTTATTTTTCAAACACTTTGCTGTGATGGAAGGAATGAGAAAATGAGGGAGGGGAATGGGTATTCTCAAGACCCTTGTACTCTTTCCTTTTAGCAAGTCTAAGCGTGATTTGTCACAGTGACCTGGGACTTTGGTCCCCTCCAGAGGTCTCTTGTACTGTGGGTGCTTTGGTAGATCAAAGACAATGGCTTTATTTTTTTTATTTTTTTCAGAGAAGCAGTGATCTACTGATTGAGAACTGGGTAGCCATGAGACACATGGGTTATATTCCTTCTGATCTCTAACAATGTAGGTTTTCTTAGATGCCTCCCCGCTCCCTTCTCATTGAGGTGGGAGGGCAAGTGGTTGGCCTTAATTTTTCTATCAGTAAAAAAGCAGATAAGGTTTCATAGTTTTCATGAATATTGGCATTATGAAGTGCTTTGTTTTATTTTATTTAAAAAATTAACATAGACTAAAACAGGCTTTGTAGTGAACGGCTCTGTCAGTTTTAATATATGTATATATATGTGTAACGACTACCAGAGTCAAGATGAGAACAGCTCAGGGGTGCCTGGATGGTTCAGTCGGTTGGGCGGCCATCTCTTGGTTTCTGCTCAGGTCATGAACTCTGGCTCATAGGCTCAAGCCCCACATTGGGCTCTGTGTTGACAGTGTTGAGCCTGCTTGGGATTCTTATTCTCCCTCTCTCTGCTCCTCCCCTCCTCTGCTTTCTCTCTCTCAAAAAAAAAAAAAAAAACTTAATTAGTTCATTAATTAAACAAAAAAGTTAAAAAAACAGATTAGAACAGCTCAGTATAATAACATGCCTCCCTGCCCCCATTCATAGGTTGTCTCTGTAGTCACACCCTCCAAATAAGTTCTCAAGGTATTTTTTTGAAAACTTACTTTCTCATGTGAAAGTCTCCATTGCCTTTCATTCGCTCATTTTTACTTGAAAAGTGTTCCTAGCACATTTTTTAAAGTAATTCAAAATGATTTGGATGGTAGGGTTGCACGCCCCCTTCTCCTTTATTATAAAAGAGAAAAAAACTCTGGAAAGATGGCAGCTCTTTCTGTATAGCTACATAAGGGAAAAAAAAAACAAAAAAAAACAACCCCACCAAACTTGGCTCTTGCTAGACTGGAATCTGCAAAGAAAACATGCTCCAGAAATCTCCCTTGAAGAGGGGGACAGAAGTTTATTTTTTATTTAACGATTTACCCCTTGACACCTGGGAAATGATTAGTTGATGTTTTCAAAGAAGATTAAATCAGCGTGGTTAATTAACTGTGGTAATCAGGTGACTTAAATCAATTAACTCCTTGTTAACAATTTCCATCAATTTTGTAAATAAATGACTAAATCAGTAAATTGTACTCTTGAGATTAAAGGGTATTTCCTGATTTATTTTATTGATGACAAATTAGAGATTTTCTCCTTCGCATCTCATTTCCTCCCTGCCAACCTTACTTTTACAAATGAGAACTCTCAAGGTAGCTATAGTTTGAGAGGAACACACCAGGTTAAGTTTTAATATATGACTTTAAAGAAAAGTCAGGCTGAAGGACACCTTTGCTCCATCTTAGCAGATTTTGAAAGAATCATGTAGGGAAATGAAAATGAGTAAGTGTGTGCAAAATAATATTTAGGGAGAATATGAGTAGCAAATAATCAAAGTCACTTCAGCATAAGCTCTTAAGGTTTTACAAATTTTATTTTCTTTCCTTTTTCGAAGTTAAAACTGAATGACAGATATAATAAAATGAAACAGAATTTGGTGTTTAGCTAGAAGTAACGTTTGATGGTATCTTAGGTGCTTTATTTAAAGGGAACTTATAAAAATAATAGGATTTATTGATTGTATTAGTTTGTAAAGCTTGACTACATTTTAAAAATATCATACGAATATACAACAAAACATTCTGTTTAGAATTTTTTAATTGAAGGATGCCTTGGTGGCTCAGCTAAGCATCTGATTCTTGATTTTGACTCAGGTCATGATCTCCCAGTTTGTGGGGTCCAGCCCCTAGTTGGGCTCCGTGCTGACAACACAGAGCCTACTTGGGATTCTCTCTGTCCCTGCCCCTCTCCTACTGATGCTCTCTGTCTCTCTCAAAATGAGTAAATAAACATAAAAAAAAGAGTCTTTATAATTGAAAGTTCACTTCCCCACCTACATGGTTTTATTATGTCTTCATCTCCAATGAAACATATGAGGTGGAACATTAAAGATGGTCTCCCATGCCCTCAAATATGCCATTGCATTTCCTAAAAGGCATGGGATATTCCAGGGATTTAAATTTTGAGGAATTAGTACATATTTACAAAAATTCTGTGCTAAAATAACCCACATTTTATAAAGAGAAAATCCTTGAAGTTTCCTTGAAGGTACAGAAGGTAGCCTAAATTATGGGAATGAACTGAAGCCAGTGATAAAATTTAAATCTCTGGCTGCTAAGTAAAACTGGGCTCTTCCCACTGCCCCTTCTCCACCTGCCCAAGGATCCTCAGTCTCAAGGGCCTACCTTGGGCATGGTTAAGCCTGTGTCCAAATTCTTTCTGGGGCTGGGAAACTGCCTGCTGTTCGAGTGAGATTTAGCTTGCTCACTTTCCAGATGTGTGCCCTGGGCCACTAGATCTCTCTGAGCTTCAGCTTCCTTGAACTATACAATGGGTGTTAGTAATTTCTACCCTGCAGGCTCATGGGAATATTTAAAGGACATTGTGAACATGTACGTTCTTGGCACTTGGTGAGCATTCAGTAAACATTTGGCCCCACAGGGAACCTGGTGTTAAATCATTCATAGTTGACCAGCTCTTGGTTAGGTCAGTGCAGCAGAACAGCCACCATGCTGTGGCCCTTTGAAATAAAGGAACCACTTGTCAAATTCTCTATCCATAGAGCTTGCTGGGGAAAAAATATAGCTTTTTTTTTTTTTTTTTAAGGAGGTGAAACTATCAGACAAGAAACATTAGAAGACAGGCCTTATCACCTGCCTTTCTACTCCAAGAATATTTGGTTTTTCACTTCTCAGGTCTTGAAAGCACAGTTCCCAAAATGTAATGTTACAGAAAGTTTCAAACTTCTGAACAGATGCAGTATTTCCATTTCATGTGTTCTGAATATGTTTCCTGGAAATTTGATCCCATGCAGAGTTAACTGATGAGGTCTTTCTGAGAATAAGAATGATACTCTCTACTTAGCCCCATGGTTATTCATGGGGCTAAGTAGAGTTGAGTGTCTTCTGGTCAAGGAGAAGGATTTCTAGGGCATAGAGTAAGTATATTTGAAGGTGAACGCTTGGCTTTGTGTGAGCTTTTAGGCAGAATATGTAAGAATCACACTCAATGATGTGTTTTTTCTTTTGTAGTAGTAGTTCCTTTCTGTTGCATGAAACTAGAGCAAAGTCTGGGGCCCCTGGGTGGCTCAGTCGGTTGAGTGTCCAACTTCTGCTCAGGTCATGATCTGATGGTTCGTGGGTTCCGGCCCCGCGTCGGGCTCTGTGCTGACAGTCAGCTCAGAGAGAGCCTGGAGCCTATCTTCAGATTCTGTGTCTCCCTCTCTCTCTGACCCTCCCCTGCTCACGCTGTCTCTCTCTCTCTCAGAAATAAAACATTAAAAAAAAAAAAAGAAACTAGAGCAAAGTCAGTGAGAAGTTCAAGGGGGTGAGAAAGCTATTAGTCAATCTAGATTTGGTTAATAATCAGTGAATATTATCATTAATGTATTTATTCCACAAACACTTACTGAGATTCTGTTGTGCCTAGAAGTGGAGACATAAGTGGATAAGACATGTAAATAAACACTTCTGAGAGGTGCCATAGGAGAGGTGTGGGAGCACAGGAAAGGGCTGATCAAATAGGCCTGAGGGGGCCAATACCAAGGAAGACCATAAAGATGGCTGTTTGAACTGAGTCTTGAGGAGGGTGTGTCAGCAGGAGATGGAGTTGGAAGAGTGGAGTCTGGTGATGCTGTGGAGGACTTTCTCTGTCAAGGAGTTTGGTGCCTCTGAAGAAATGTAAGTTGGGAAGTGCAACAACCAGACTTTTGTTTTGTAAAGATAATTGCTTGCTGAAATAAGGGAAAGCAGATCAACCAGTTAAGTTAGAGGATTACTATAATTCTCGGAGCCACAGATGAGGGTGGAGCCAAACCTGTGGGTCTGCAGGTGATGAGAAATGTAGAGTCACCATGGGATAGAGAGAGATTTTATTTGTGGCTTTTTGGGGATAATTCATATTATTTGTTTTATAAGTTGATATATGTGTATATGGGGGTATTAGATGTGTCTTTTCAGTGTACATCCATGCTATATACATTCATAACTACTTGATAGTATTTTCTTGAATCTCATTGTTTTAAAAAGTTCCACCTTACTGACTGTCTAGGAATGGTGTGTGATGTCTTCTGTGGTTTACCTCATTGACTCCTAGTTGGTACAGCCCCCTTAGGAAGCATATAGAAATGTGTAGGCTTTTGTGGGGGAAGGGAGATTGTCATAATGCTGGGCATTGAGAGGATAGAGGACAGGGACGCTACACCAGCTGCAATACATGAAAGTCCCATGCTACAAGGAGCTGTCTAGTCCCAAGTGCTAACAGTGTCTCTGTTGAGGGTCCATCTTGGCTGACAGGAAAATGAAGGAAGGAATAATACTATCAATAAGAGCTGACGTTTACTGAAACTTACTATATGCCTGTCATATAGTCGCCACATTATAGTGTTTAATCCTCAAGTCTATTTAGGGAGGTTCTATCCCTGCTTTACAAATGAGCAAACTGAGGCAGGGTAGGAGGACTGACTCTGGGTCTTGCATGCTTAACTCTAATACTTAACTCTAATAATACTATTATTTCCACACACTTGATTCTCTTCTTTAACTTTTATTTTTTAAGTTTTTTAAAAAAGTTTTTAAAATGTATTTGTCTTGAGAGACAGGGAGAGCACAAGCAGGGGAAGGCCAGAGAGAGGGAAAGAATCCCAAGCAGGATCCACGCTGTCAGAGCAGAGCAGAGCTCGAACTCACAAACTGAGATCATGACCTGAGCTGAAATCAAGAGTCAGACGCCTATTTGACTGAACCATCCTGGCGCCCCAATTCCTTAACTTTGATTGAATACATACTCAGTTGAATACAATAGATTGGTCAATCACAAGAGGAAAAGGAGAAATACATGTGTACAGTGTGCTTATACTTTATTAAATATCATAATACATCTCTTGGAAAGTTTCATCCAGTTTAGTAGAATACTAGCAAAGTATCACCTCCATGGGAAACGTTTGACCACATTTATTGATTAGGAGAAATTCTTACTTGATGGCAAAACAGTTGGTGCTCTATAGATGTCTTGTGAATTGAATTGACTCTGTGGAGGTACTAAGTGGTTTTAGAGGGTGCTATGATCTTGCAAACTTATTTTTTATTTCACATAAAAGGGAATCTGCCTCAAGCACTCAAGATCTTTGTAATTTGAAGACATGTGTCAGTGATACAGGATGAAAAATGTGTCTCTTTCTTGCACATGGCCTTACACTCACCGGTCTCTGCCAGCTCCAGCTTGTTTCCTCTGCCAGACATAACCTCCCCTCAGACCTGCGTATTGGGCCTTTTATGCTCCTTTCTCCATAGGACCTTTCTCCACCGAATCTCCACTGAATGTTATCTAAACCTCTCTTACAGGACTTAGCATCGTGCCATGAATTATAATTATTTATGTATGTATTTTATCTCTTCTAGAATAGGACCACTAATGCTGAGTTATGCCTGCACCCCTGGTATCCTGTGTCTGGCACAAAGCCACATGGAAGCAGGAGCTCGAGAAATCTTTGTTTTGGTGGAAAGTTAAAAGAACCACCTGGGTGGCTTAGTCGGTTAAGCGTCCGACTTTCGCTTAGGTCATGATCTCTTTGTTTTTGGGTTCTTGCCCTGTGTCGGGCTCTGTGCTGACTGCCGGCTCAGAGCCTGGAGCCTGTTTCAGTCTGTGACTCCCTCTCTCCCTGACCCTCCCCTGCTCACGCTGTCTCTCTCTCTCTCTCTCTCCTAAGAAATAAATAAAAAAAAAAGAACCACATGAGTGTAGTAAAGCAGCTCCATCACCTGGGAGAGGTGATAGGACTGTTGTTGCAGAGAGGATTTTGTTTGGCTTGACCTAGATAAACATTTGTTTCTCTCATACCTAACCAGCAATAGAGGGCTGGCTTGGTTCTCCTGTGGCATCTGTCTTCCTGTTCCACCATCCTCTGGAGGTGGCATCCGTCCCTAAGGTCACCATCGCTGCTCCATGCCAGGTAGTGGAAATGGAAGAGAAAAAGAAGGATGTACCTTCTATTTTTAAAGGAGACTTCCCAGAAGTGCTACACAACACCACTGCTTGCGTTTCATCTCCTTGATTATGACTTAGTCCCATGGCCACACTTAGCTGAAGTCTGGGAAATGTAGCCTTTCAACCGAAGGCCTTGTTCACCTGAGTAAAACTGAGATTCTCTTTCTGAATAGGAAAGGGGAATGAATATTGAGGTAGGCTACTTCGGTCTTGTCCATAGATGGCCAGGTGACACTGGACATTTGTTCAGTGCTGAGTATCACATTTTGGGAGAGACAGAGACTGTTTGAAATGAATTTGGAGGAGAGAAACAAGGAAGGTGAGAGACCTGGAGGCTATGTTATGGGAAAAGGTTGGAAAAACTAGGGCTTCTTCTTGGGGAGACAAGAAGAATCGAAGGAACAAATGGCTGGCTCTCTCCAGATATTTGAAGGACCATCATGGGGAAGAAGGATGAGCCTATTTTAAAGGGTTCTGAGGGATAGGAAGTTGTAGGTGCATAGCATGCACTGACAGAATGTTGGAATTCTACTTTAGGGTCTCTTTTAACCTTTGACCTTATGTAGTAGAGATGTATTACTGTGTATATGCATCTGTGAGTCTCTGATTTTGAGGTTAGAAATACTGCTTGTTCTTTGGTTTCTTTACATCAAAATCCACCCACCCTTTAAAGTTTTTATTTATTTTGAGAGAGACAGAGAGAAAGAGAGAGAGCGAGCCCTTGAACAGGGGAAGAGCAGAGAGAGAGAGGGGGGGAGAGAGAATCCCAAGGAAGGTCTGTACTGTCATCACAGAGCCTGACACAGAGCTCAGGCTCATGAACTGCAAAGCAAGAGCATGACCTGAGCCAAAATCAAGAGTTGGAAGCTTAACTGACTAAGTCCCTCAGGTGCCCCTAGCATCGCCTTTTCTTTACTTTTGTTTTAAATTTTTTTTTAACGTTTGTTCATTTTTGATAGACAGAGCATGAGCAGGGGAGGGCAGAGAGAGACACACAGAATCCGAAGCAGGCTCTAGACTCTGAGCTGTCAGCACAGAGCTTAACATGGGGCTTGAACCCACTAACCGCGAGATCATGACCTGAGCCAAAGTCGAATGCCCAACTGACTGAGCTGCCCAGGCGCCCCGAATCCCCCTTTCTGAATGGTTGTTTTAGTGGTGATACGGTTAGCAGTTTTGGAAAGCTCAGGATTTTTCCTCCTGCCAGATGTGGCCTCTGTTTTCCCCATGCTTGGCTTTCTTCAAAATGTCATGGAGTCAGACATGATTTCCATTCTTAGGGTATAGGAAGAATTCTTAGGTTGTAAACACTTACTATGAAGGTTTAGTAATTTCGTATTTTGTAACTCAGTAATTACTAAATATTGTCAGTTGAGAGTGACAATCACTCTCAACTTCTTTGGACTGAGATTATCTGTATACTCAGCTGTATACTCAGCATTTTAAATACCCCTAAAATGTAATTGTTTAAATGTCTTAAAAACAGCTATTATCAACCAGAGAAATAAGCTTTCAGAGTGTAAATTTATTTCACTAAGTAGTAATGTATTTTTCAAAGTAGATAGAGTAGACGTGTTCCCCCAAACTTGCCTATCTTTGTGAATTAAGTTCTACTTTTCTAGTTTAGTTTTATTTTTAATGCAGATATATTTTTCTCTTCTAAACTCCAGATGTAAGAAATAGTTAGATAATATAATTTAAATTTTTTTCTTTTAATGTTTATTTTTGAGGGAGAGACAGAATGCAAGTGAGGGAAGGAGCAGAGAGAGAGAAAGAGAGAGAGACACACACACACACAATCTGAAGCAGGCTCCAGTCATTGAACTGTCAGCACAGAGCCCAACGGCGGGGCTCAAACTCATGAATTACAAGATCATGACCTGAGCTGAAGTCGGACGATTAACCAATTGAGCTATCCAGGCGCCCCAAGAGAGACTATAATTAAAATAAAACTGATAATTTAGTAAACAGATAATATTCAAATTTTTGTATTAAATCTTTTGGGGGGAACGAAGTTATCATCATTAAGTTTATTTAAAAAGATTTTCAAACTGGGTTGCAGTTATGAATATGCTACAGTATGAGTGCTACAGTATGAGTGAATGTGCATGAAACAAACTAAAATTCAAAGGGAGACAATATAAGTTTAAAGGATCAGAAAACACTTGTCTTAAAATAGTAATAATAACTAACATTTGTTGAACACTTAGTAATGTGCCAGGCTTATTATACTCCTTTTTCTATCTTTATATTAACCTTATAAGTAAGAGCTCTTATTATCCCATTTTTAGATGAGGAAACTGAGGCATAGAAATTAAATAACATAACCCGCCATAGTGTTATCAAAGCAAGAGCTGGGGTCTGAATCTAGCCTGTAGGACTCCAGGGGCTTACTTCTGGAAAGTTACTTGACTTCTGAACAGTCAGTCTTCCCTTCCTCCTTCCCTTTTTTTAGAGTAGTATATCAAGCACATTGCTGTCTGGTTATTCAGACTTTGTCTTTTAACCTTCAACGGAAAAGCTGTTGGCTTTTGGACACACTGGCTGATCAGAAGGGAAATGCAGACTCTTATACTTGCTTTGCATTCCTAAAGTTGCACTTTGGTCAGCGAGCTTTGATCAGCATTCCTTGATCAGCAAGCTTTGTGGCACTGGGTGGGCCTCCTTGTGTGTACGTGTATAGAGGCGCATGTATACATATATTCTCTACTGGGTGGAATTGGTAAATGTTGCATTTCCAGTGGAAGGAGTTCTTTGAGTTACAAATAGAGTAAGGGGTTTCAGCTTACAAAAGAACCCAAACAACAATATTTCGATAAATAATATTCATTTGTTACTCGGGTGTCTCTAGGCCTTTGGAGTCATTGCTTTTGTGGTATTCCTTAGGGCCTTTCTCTACAGCCCAGAGGAATCTAAGGCATATTCACTGGTGAATATTCGCTAAATGCTTCCAAGAAGCCCTTTGACTGTATTTTAACTGGCCTGTGCTTTTATGGAAAAGTGCTGTCTCACTGCTGATGAGGTTTTTGGCACCAGCAAAGATGGCCTTGTACAGGTACCACCACTTGTGGTAGGATATTAGGAGTCCTGATAAGATACTCTCTCCCCCTAAAATCTGCCCCACCAAACTGGTGAAGAAGGTATTTGCGCATTAGAGAATACCTAAAATGCCACAACTAGAAAATTCATTCCTTTGAGGGCTTCTTATTTTCTGCTGTAAATGCAGATACCCAAGGAAGGGCTTTAAAAATCACATAAACTTTGCTGTTAATAAGTCACTGGGAACAGATTTTGGGGATCAGGGTCGAGAGCCATGAAAGCCCTAGCCACATTATGGGGCTCCAAGGGACAGAGGAAAGGATTTTTAGACAAGGGTGCGGGGAATGAAGCAGAGGTGGGACCGTTTAACAAGATAAGGCCCTAATTGCCTCATTCCTGGACTATCAGAAGAGCCTTTTAAGTTTAAGTTGCTTTTCCCTTCTTTGTAACTTTACCCACCAAACTTAGGGAAGTGTTGAGTGCTCTTAGTAAACAGTGAGCATCGCCCTGCTAGGGAAGGACTGGCTTCACTTAGTTTCTGGCAGGAGGTGGGCTGGTTATATTGGCTTGCTTGAGGAGAGCCACGTTGTTGTGGGCCTGTTCTCTTTACAATGGTGTCCTGACAGTTATTCTCCTTCCTTAGGAGCACTCGGAGCTTCGGTGTGCTCCCACGTGTTTGTGGGACTGAGTCTGGAGCCTCTGCTCTGTGAGGTTGGAGAATACTTAGGAAGGGTAAGCTCTCACGGAAGCTTAAGGCTGGGGTCACGACACTGGGATATTTTGCTCTTCTTTTTGGAGGGGTTGGATGTCCAGGTTTGCATAAAGCCTTCCTCATTCAGCTAGAAGCTAACAACTTCGTCATCTCGAGTTTTCCTTTGAATATATTGTAAAGGCATGATCACAAATGATTTTAGTCAAAGAAAGCTTGCATTTTGTAGCATTTTTCTATTACATAGGAGAAAGTTTACAGAACTAGGATAATGAATATCTTAATGCCTATGGGAAGAATTCGAAATGTCATTCTTGAACCTAGGACCTGGAGAATTTCTGAACTTTCTAAGTGGAAAGATTTTTAGCTTAGTTTCATTTGACTCAAATCCTGAATTTCTTGGGGTGCCTAGAGGGCTCAGTTGGTTGAGTGTCCTACTCTTGATTTCTGCTCATCATGATCTCACAGTTTGTGGGTTTGAGCCCCACCTTGGGTTCTGTGCTGACAGTGTGGAACCTGCTTGGCATCCTCTCTCCCCTTCTCTCTGCCCTTCTCACTCTCTGTCTCTCAAAAAATAAATAAAATTTAAAATCCTGAGTTTCTTTATGTCCACATATAGGTGTACACTGAGGCCAATAGGAAAGCTTGTATAACTTTGTAGAAAGGGTTCATTGTGTAGTATAATGATTCAAAGTTCACTCTGGGAAAGCCTTTATATTTATCATCAAATTTGTGTGTGTGTGTGTGTGTGTGTGTGTAGAAATTACACACTTAACACTATTCCACATACAAACTCCAGAGGATCACCTAAATAGAGGGATTTTAAAATAGATGAAATAATAAAAAATGGTCATTGTTAGAAAACAGAAGATGCATAAATAAAAGAGTAAGCCAGTGGCAGCCTTGGTTTTGGGTCTAGCTTGACTTTTGTTTTCTAGAATAAATCTTGATATTTTAGTCTGGCCCTTGACTCCAGACCAGGCCATTGGATACTTTGTTCTTGGGCAGGAGGCAAAGCAACCACCTTGGTCTCAATGCTGATCTCCCTGTAAGCAAGATGCTGCAGGGTTTGGAAGTTTTCTCTCAATTAGAGCAAACAGCTCTTATCTGGTGGAGGTATCTTGGAGTATTTTATTGACTAGACTGTTGGAATGTTCGTATTGGATGATGGGTGGGAGAACCCAGGAGGGAACCAGCCTTCATGGAAGGACTGGTGTACATCTAGCATTGTGCTGGTGTTTTACAAGGGCCTCTTAAGTCCTCACCAGAACCTGATTTTGTAGGTCAGAAATTTTGCAGGTTAAGGAAACTATGTATCAGAGACTTCATTAAAATTTTTTTAAAGTTTATTTACTTAATTTATTTTATTTTTATTCATCTTATTTTATTTATTTTGAGAGAGCAAGGGAGGGGCTCAAAGAGGTAGAGAGAGAGAATCCAAGCAGGCTCCACCAGTGTCATCACTGAGCCCGATGAGGGTCTTGAACTCACAAAATGTGAGATCATGACCTGAGCTGAAACCAAGAGTTGGACGCTTAACCAACTGAGCCACCCAGGTGCTCCATCTATCAGAAAGTTTAAATCCAAGTCTCCTAAGCTAAGTCTGTTAAGCAACAAATATTTATTGAGTGAAGAGTCCATTGTTAGTAAGGCAAATAGTTCCTGCCCTCATGGAACTTAGATGGATGTAGGGACAGTCAGTGCTATTGCAAGGTTGAAACCCATGTGTTATGTGTCTCTTGGCTCTTAATCTAGTATTTTCTCTAGTACTATCTTTTTTTAGCTCTTTTAATAAAATCTGAATTTCTTACTAAATTTAATTAAAAATTTCTTTAAAGTATTGCAATACTTAAGGACTCATTCTATCAAGACATTCATTTATTGTCTAATTTACAACTGTTACCATAGATACCCAATTTCCAGAACTGAGACAGCCTAAAAACTATTGTTTTTAACCAAATCCTTAATACCAGTCTTGTTTTTTTGATTGCTGTTTTAAAAAGTGTAATCTAGACAACATTCCAATAAGAGATGGTTTTAATTATTTGTGTTAATAAAGGTTTTATTGTGTGTACTTTTTAGTATAGTTTATTACTGGAATCATTAATTTTTTCCAGCATTGAAATTCTAAGATTTTATTTTAATATATACTTAAAAGTTTAAATACATAATGACAACAGGTCATTTTAGTATCATTACTTATAATATTTATAGTACAGATTAGGTAAAATTATAAGAAATGCACTCCACATTGTTTGCTCTGCTTCTGACAATCATTGCAGATACCCTTATAGTTTTATTTAAACTGCTCTTAATATTAGGACATTAAAAATTCACCATATGTAATCAGAAATCCAGGTACCATTTTATTACACACAGATATCAGTTGGAGACAATATAGTATTGTTGATTTTGTGTCAATAGGCTATTGAGTTGTTTCAAGTCATTGTAATCCCATTATAACACAAAGTGATGACATTTATAGAGCCTAGATGTGATTTGGAGACCTGTAAATGCTCTTCAGCACAGGCATAGTAAACCAGGGCCAAAGGACTCCTACTATAACATAACCTCCTGGCAAGGCATGTTCTCAAGTTATTTTTGCTCAATCTGTTAAGATTAGTATAGCAGAGAAGATAAGAAATTTAGATCATTCAAACATGAAAGTCTTTGCAAATATAATAGATCCTATTATACATTTTCAAGTTAACAAAGTCAGCCCTGTCTTTGACTATATAAGGGAACTAAAATTGTGATTATGTTGTTAGCAAATTGCTTATGATAAAAATTAGAAATTTTGATTTTTGGATTCAGATGTTCTTGTAGTCTTTTCGGGGGAGTGCAGGGTACTTTTTCTGCCCCAGGGTAGTGCTGGATATAAACGTAATGTTTTGTATAATACGGGATCCCATCCTTTAGTGAATAAGCAGAGAATAACCTGAACATATAAATAGGCTCCCAAGGATTTGAGGTTGATTTCTTCCAGTCTTTCTGGTCTCTCATGCTAGGGCAGTATGAAAGATGATTGTTGATTATTAATGAGATCAGATAAAACAGTGACTCTAAACAGTGGGATCCATTATTGAAGTTCAGAAATGACCAAGATTTCAAGACCTTATCATCTTTTGGAAATCTTGGCTTCGTATATATATGTATTTTAGACTTCTTTTTAAGTTTATTTGTTATTTTGAGCAAATGAGAGAATGAGGAAGGGGCAGAGAGAGAGAGGATGAGAGAATCCCAAACAGTCCCTGGACTGTCAGCATGGAGCCCAATAATGGGGCTCAAACCTGTGAACCATGAGATCATGACCTGAGCAGAAGTCAGATGCTTAACCAAATGAGCCACCTAGGTGTCCCTCACCTATATGTATGATGCATATATTCTAATACATTGTTTATTTATTGAATGTCATCTGGGTACTAGCAGGTACTGTGCTAGGCACTAGGATTACAGAGGTATTTAGTCCCGCCCTTAGGAGTTCACAGTTTAGAATTATGCTCTGTTCATGGTAGAATCATAATTGAATCCTGCCATCTTACCATCACTCTTCTTTTGGGCACTTAATCTCATCTACTTCCTCGGTTCTTTACTTGTCATATATCAGGTCATGGTGCAGAATTTTGAGCTGTGTATAAAATTCTCTCTGAGCTATAACTTGTCGCTAGAAGGGAAAAATACAAAAAAATTGTGTAAAACAACAAAGTTGGTTAATTTGTTAAGAAAGATAATGGCACTACATATTTTCATTAAAAATATTGACTTCAATTTATCACATGATTAATTATCAGTACTTATTCCCAAGAACAGGTTTTTAAACCTCTGGAATTATTTTCATATTCTTGCTGCATAATATTTAAGAGTTTAAAAAGAACTTTCTTCTTTTTTTAAGGTCTTTATTTTTTATTTTTTTCAGTGATATATATTTTTATTTATTTATTTTACAAATAGTTTATTGTCAAGTTGGTTTCCATATAACACCCAGTGCTCATCCCCACAAGTGCCCTTCTCCATGCCCATCTCTCCCTCCCCCCCCGCCACACCCATCAGTCCTCAGTTTGTTTTCAGCATTCAAGAGTCTCTCATGTTTGCCTCTCTCCCTCTCTCCAACTATTTTTCCCCTTCTTCTCCCCCACGGTCCTCCATTAAGTTCCTCCTAATCCTTCTATACATGCAAACATATGGTATTTGTCCTTCTCTGCCTGACTTGTTTTGCTCAGCATAACACCCTCAAGGTCCATCCATGTTGCTACACATGGCCAGATTTCATTCTTCCTCATTGCCATGTAGTATTCCATCGTATAGATAAACCACATCTTCTTGATCTATTTGTCCGTTGATGGACACTTAGGCTCTTTCCATGTTTTGGCTATTGTTGAGAGTGCTGCTATGAACATTGGGGTACATGTGCTCCTATGCATCAGCACTCCTATATCCCTTGGGTAAATTCCTAGCAGTGCTATTGCTGGGTCATAGGGGAGTTCTATTGTTAATTTTTTGAGGAACCTCCACACTGTTTTCCAGAGGGGCTGCACTAGTTTACATTCACAACAGTGTAGGAGGCTGCCTGTTTCTCCACATCCTCGCCAGCATCTAGAGTCTCCTGATTTGTTCATTTTAGCCACTCTGACTGACCGGCGTGAGGTGGTGTATCAGTGTGGTTTTGATTTGTATTTCCCTGATGAGGAGGGATGCTGAGCATCATTTCATGTGTCTGTTGGCCATCTGGATGTCCTCTTTGGAGAAGCGTCTGTTCATATCTTCTGCCCATTTCTTCACTGGGTTGTTTGTTTTTTGGGTGTGGAGTTTGGTGAGTTCCTTATAGATTTTGGATATTACCCCTTTATCTGATATGTCACTTGCAACTATCTTTTCCCATTCCATTGGTTGCCTATTAGTTTTATGGATTGTTTCCTTTGCCGTGCAGAAGCTTTTAATGTTAATGAGGTCCCAGTAGTTTATTTTTTTGCTCTTGATTCTTTTGCTTTTGGGGATGTGTCAAGTAGAAAGTGCTGCGGTGGAGGTCAAGGAGGTTGTTTCCTGCTTTCTCCTCTAGGGTTTTGATGGTTTCCTGTCTCCCATTCAGGTCCTTTATCTATTTTGAGTTTATTTTTATGTATGGTGTGAGAAAATGATCTAGTTTCATTCTTCTGCATGTTGCTTTCCAAGGAAGAACTTTCTTCTTAAACTTCCAAAACCATACATGTTCATAGCTACATCATTAAGGTTGAGTCATACATGTGTGTACCTCCACTAATCTCCTAACAAATGAACTATGATAAAACTCAGTGTTTGTGTAAATAACAATGTAATGAGCCCCACAATAAGTATAAACATTCCCGATCACAGTTGTCATCATATTTGTTTATTGATGTGAAGGCATTGTTTACTTCAGAGTAAATTATATAAATGTTATATGTATATATGTGTATTTATATATGTACTTTATATGTAGTATATGTGATCTCTACTTTCTGAAAATGAATGCATTAGAATGAGAGGCTGTTTAGTTCCTAGCATGAAACTTGTGACCAATAAACTGACTTAGCAATTACGTCCTGGTCCAGTCTGGATTTGGAACATAGCTAAATAAAAATGAGTTACCCAGGGGCGCCTGGGTGGCTTGGTCGGTTAAGCGTCCGACTTTCGCTTAGGTCATGATCTCGCGGTTCGTGGGTTCGAGCCCCGCGTCGGGCTCTGTGCTGACTGCCAGCTCAGAGCCTGGAGCCTCTTTCGGTCTGTGACTCCCTCTCTCTCTGACCCTCCCCTGCTCACGCTGTCTCTCTCTCTCCTAGAAATAAATAAAACATAAAAAAAAAAAAAAAAAAAAAAATGAGTTACCCAAATTGAGGTTAGGGTTCAAGGTGCTAGGTCTTATTAAATTCAGTGTGTCTGGACACTGATTGACCTTAACACCTCTCCTTTCCTCCCTCTTCTTTTTTCTCTATCTCTGCCTCTTTTTGCTCTTTTCATGTCTTCAGAGCTTGTTGGTGTAACTGTTGTAATAGTTAAGAATGAAGTAATGTAGAATAGAGGAAGAATACAGAGAGGTGTTTGTATGATTCAGTCAAGAAGACCTATTTAGCAGTTACAACTGATTTAGTCTGTGACTGTAGAGAATCACCAAATTTAGCAGTTGGGAATCAATTTCTTCTATTGCTGTTGTTGTAATTTCCAGTATCAAGCCACTTGGTCCATTTGATAACCTGGTAATCTGATCTGCTTCTTAAGGTGACCAAATTGATATCTGTATCAATTTGATTTATGGTTCAACACTTGGGGCTAATGCATCAGAAAAACCCTGGTTTGATGCTGTCTGTAAACGTGGTGTTTGGGTGAAGAGTGGATGTATTGCACCATTTATAAGCCTTAGGCAGGAAAACTGCCTGCCTGGAGATGTCTGTAGTTGCGTATTTGTCACAAGTGCCTATTTTCTTTTTCATTGTTTGATTCCATTCAATCATTTTCCAGTAATTTATATTTGCTGGTCACTAAGCCATTTAAGAATACTTGGAGCAATTGGGGTTGGAAATCAGCACTTAAATTGAGGTGATTTATAGTTTTTGTACAAAGTCTGTTAAATTATTAGGTGCTGAAGGGTGTTTTAGTCTTTTCTTATGTATAGTTTGATTCATTGGCTCCTTATTTACCCGAGCAGGCAACTATTTCAAATTTTCTTATGTTTGGATAGTGTTCTTTATGGCATCCTGTAAGTGTAGCTCTTTGGGCCATTCGAGAGGCAGATAACTAGTTAGTCCCTTGAGGGAGTGGGGATGAGTATGAGTGTCTTGGGCTTAGTTTTCTTCCATGTGAAGGAAGAGTCCATCCACAGAAAACTCAGTGACTTAGCTGATACAGAACATACTACATGAATTACTTGGAGAAGTATAGAAAAGATGAATACAAATACAGTGTTTTGATAGTGGCTGACAGGAAACCTTCATTGCTGAGTGTTCTTGGTAAAACCTTGGCGATTCCTTCAAATGCTTTAAACACTCATGTGAGTGCCAACTTATATTTTATTTAAAAATTTTTAAGTGTATGTGGCAAGGATTGCCTGCAAAGGACATTTGAAGAAATTATTTTTTGTTATGACAATTATACAGGTGGGAGACATTTGCCCCCTAAAGCAGGTGTGCCTATGACCCCCTAAAGCAGGTGTGCCTATGACTTTGTTTTTCATAACAATGATCCTTTTACATTAATGAAGAACTGCTTGAGGATTTCAGATTTTAGGCTTCCCCGCCCCCCGTGTGACTTCCCCCCACCCTTGAATGGGTAAGCCTGTGGACATGCTGTGGAACATTCCAGGGTGAAGCAGGCCTCCCTGGAACTTAGATTCTTTATCACACTCCCAGGGGAGTTGATTTCAAGTTGCTGGTACTAGCAGCTGCACATGATATTGCCCAATCCCAGGCCCTCTTATTGCTGGGTGGGAGGGAGTGGGATTGCTGTTTAAGAAATTTTATTATCTTTAGAAGGGAAGAATTTATTATAGGGGTTTTTGTAGATGATCTCTTTCATGTGGATTAAGATATTTTGAGCTCTGAATGTCCAAGCTGCTTAGAGGTTCTAAGTTGTTCTCAATTGGGGATGGTACCGCCACCCTCGGGATGTTTGGACATGTATGGGGGTGGTGTTGTCGGCACAGTGATCCCGGGAAGGGCACTACTGGCATTCCACATGCGGGGGCCAGAGATGCTCTACATTCTGCTTTGCCTGGGGCAATTAAATAATTGTCCACCTTAAATGCCAATTGTGTCCTCTTGCGAACCCCAAGAAGTGTGGTTTTATTTATAATGCTCTGCAGTGCTGACTGATAAGTCTGGCTGTCGGGGTTGGAGCTGCTCAATGAAAAATAAGTGGGATGTGAGAGACTAAGGGGAAGAGGAGGAAGGCAGGTAGCTAGTGTTTAAATGAAAATGGGAAATAGCTTAGTTAGGAAAAGGTGGGGACAATTTCCCAATTCTCAGATTGAGAGGCTGCTCTGATAGAACATCACATTATGCTGCTGGTTTTTGGTTATTGGAAAGGCACTTTTAAAACAATTATTAAGCAAATATTTAAGCAGCAGTCTCTGAGATCAACTATCTTTTTTTTTTTTTTTTTTTTTTTTTAATTCTTGTTACTTAACATATAGTTTAGTCTTAGCTTCAGGAATAGAACCCAGTGATTCATCTCTTATGTAGGACACACAGTGCTCATCCCGACAAGTGTCCTCCTGAATGCCCATCACCCATTTACCCCACCCCATCAACCCTCAGTTTGTTCTCTGTATTTAGGAGTTCTCTCTTGTGGTTTGCCCTCCCTCTGCTTTTATCTTATTTTCCCTTCCCTTCTCCTCTGATCATCTGTTAAGTTTCTCAAATTGCACATATGAGTGAAATCATGTAATATCTGTCTTTCTCTGACAGACTGATTTCACTTAGCATATAATACCCTCCAGTTCTGCCCACGTTGTTGCATATGGCAAGATTTCATTCTTTTTCATTGCAGAGTAATGTTCCATTACATATATAGCACATCTTTATCCATTCATTCAATGGATCCATCGTTCAAATGTCCGTTGATGGACATTTGGGCTCTTTCCATACTTTGGCTATTGTTGATAATGTTGTTATAAATATCAGGGTGAATCTTCCTCTTTGAATCAGCATTTTTGTATCCTTTGGAATAAATTCCTAGTGATCGGCTGACTGTCTTGAAGGCTGACTGAATTCTGTAGGCTGGATGCTCAGGCACATTCAGCTGGAAGAGGATGGTGGGAAAGGACACTAGGATACTTCTGATGCACCTGTAGACTCTGCTGGTCATTTGCCATGCAAGTGGACCAGGCCTGGGGCAACTGGAGGGGCTTCAAGATGAGACTCAGCTCTGCTAGCAGCCTCTGGTAAACCCTGACCAGCTTGCTCACTGAGCTCATTCATGCTCTGGGCCGGTTTCTGGGGAGTGAAATGGAGCCCCAAGCCCTTCTCATAGTCAAAGTCTGTAACCTCCTCCAGGCTTACATCTACCTAGAGCCACTGTTAGTTTTAAACAGTTACCGGTACGAGTGATCGCTCGGCTTTCCTAAAAGCGACTCAGTTGATCATGTTGCTCTCTTGCTGGACATTTACAGCTTTTTATTGTCCATCTCCCCAGCCTTGTTGTCCACCACTAAAAGTGGTTCCTTATGCTGTGGAGGCCTGTACTTGGGCCATGGAGGCTGGCGCATTAGGCCTTCATCCCATGTTGGGCTTCTCTCAAGTTGTTTGGACCCTACACAAAGGGTGGTTCCCTCCTCTTCACTTACCCAAGTACTGCTCATCCACAAAGGCCTCTTATTCTCCTTCATGAAGCCTTCTCTAATCATGCCAGTGGGTGATGGTAATTTTTTTCTCCTTGAGACCAGTTTATTCTTAATGTCTATGTTGCTTATTTGGAACCAAATCCTCTAGCTTTGGAGCCAGACTACTTAGGTCTGAATCCCCGTTTCACTACATACTAGTTGTGAGATTTGGTCATGCCTCAATTTCTTCGTCTATGAAATGGGCCTATTTATTAATCCCTATTTCAGAGTTATTGTGACAGATAAGTGAGATGATCTATGGGAAACACTTAATACATGGCTAATTTATATTATATAAGTTACTTTTGTCCCCCCAGAATTTATAAATTCTATTAAAAAAAGAAACCCAACCATATCTTAACTTTCTTTATTTCTTCCACAAGTCCTAGAACAATGTTTTGCACATACTAGGTATGATGTGTGTGTATGTGTGTGTGTGTGTGTGTGTGTGTTTCATGAATCTAACTCATAATCTTCTGGGTTTTTTTTTTTTTAAACAAACAAACTACACTTAAATGATGTGTATACATGATCACTCATCAAATGGCTTTGGGAATTTTGCCTCAAAGTCCTTGACTTCTTGAAATGTCTTAATAATCAGACATCAGGGCTCTGAAACACAATTTTGGGGAAAAAAGTCAACTCTGGTTTGTAAACTGCATTGAAAAAAAAATTCTGGCCACCTATTTGACAGCCTGTTATGAAAACCAGAATGTTGCACAGAAAGAGAGTTGCAGGTTGGATTGCTGTGCATGTCTGGTTTCAGTTCCATCAATCGAGTCCTGGCCCATTCTGCCAGTTGATGTTAGGCAGAGCAGGGCCTTCCACACAGTTTGTTACCCCTGCCTGTCATGGCTGCAGTGTAAAGTTTTGGAAATAAGCAAGTGACTCTAAATCTTTGAAGGGACCTGGCCTTGTTGGTGGGGATAAGGTGTGAGAATTGAAGCGAACCATCACCCAATTTATAAACATCGCAAGTATGTCAAGGGAATAAAAATAAAGTACCGAAAACACGAAGAAAGAATTACGGATGAATGGAGGAATTGCCTCTTACATTTGTTTCTTTGAGCTCAGTGAAGATAAGACTATGAACGTGTCATGTACTTTTATATGATGTATCTTTATTTAATGAAAAACAAATTTTAATGTTTATTTTTGAGAGAGGCACAGGGACAGAGACAGACAGAGAGAGACAGAGTGTGAGATGAGGAGGGCCAGAGAGAGGGAGACAACAGAATCTGAAGCAGGCTCCAGGGTCTGAGCTGACAGCACAGAGCCTGATGTGGGGCTCAAACCCACATCCTGAGACCTTGACCGGAGCTGAAGTCAGATGCTTAACCAACTGAGCCACCCAGGTGCCTAGATGTATCTTTGAAAAGAGTACATGTGCCTCCTCTTCCTCAGGTAAACTGAGAGTCTGGAAGGACCAGCACATGTTAAGAGGATCTAACAGGAAAAAAGGATTTGCCATAGAAATTACCTTACTCTGTTCACTTTGGACAATGTTCCATTGACTACGACTTGCCTTTCTATTTTGAGAAAATAATTTATGAGAGAAAGAAAAAAAAAACTTTTACAGGAAAGGGTAGGAGAATCAAACCTTTCATCATGACTCACTATTTTCCTTTTTCGTTTTTAAACTTATGGACATTCTTCTTTCAAGTAATTTCAGGTTTTTCCAGATTTCATTTTCCTTTCTGTGGATTTAAGATAGCAAACAGTGTTACCACTTGCCTTGATGATTTTATTTGTCTAATGGTTTTACATGTATGATACCAAGAGGCTGACTCTTATTATGAAGAATTATGAAGAGGAATTTTCCTTATCTGATGAATATACATTGACTATTCCTCATGTGCCTAGCACTGTGCTGGAGGCTAGAAAGAATACAGAAGTGATGTTCTTGATTTAGTACTGTTCCCTGCACTGGAAAAACAAGTGACTTCCCCCTCCCTCTAGGCATTATCTATTTCTCTAAATCATTCTTAGTCTAACACTTAGACCAGGAAGCTTGGGACATGGCTATTTATGAAGAAAGGATTACTCTTGTTTTTCTTCAGCTTGGGACTTTATAAGGTTGGAAAATAGATTTATCCTTATGTCTAATATAATTTTTCTTGAAGAGATTGAAATGTTTTTGGATTTCCATGTGTTGCTTTTGATTGTGGCAAGTTTTCTTAGGCCCAAGAATGTTTATATGAAATGTTTGCTGCCAGGTAGACTACTCTTCTTCAACTGAATTCTATGAGCATGTGATGTGGTAGGGATTCCACACAAGCCCAACTCACAAACTTAGTTAATGCTGACAGCAACTTTGAAAAAAAGTCAAATTTTTTACATTCATTGTTGAGTTTGACGGAATCATTTTTTTTTTCCTTTTTCCTTTTTCTTTTCTTTTGGTGTAAGAGAACACAGAGCAGTAGTCAATGTAGCACAGATGCC
Source organism: Hyaena hyaena (assembly GCF_003009895.1). Lineage (NCBI taxonomy): Eukaryota > Metazoa > Chordata > Mammalia > Carnivora > Hyaenidae > Hyaena > Hyaena hyaena. The sequence goes on along the minus strand of NW_024080950.1, from coordinate 1,106,115 downwards.
TTTTGGACCTAAACTATAGCTCTCAGGTCCAAATTCTTGCATTGTGCATGTTTGCTGTTTGATCTTGGGCGAGTGACTGAACTGCTCTATGCCTCAAGTTCTTTATTTGTGAAATGTTCATAAAAATGACACCTATCTCATGGGGCTGTTAGGGAAATTAAACCACTTGAAGTTGGCAAAGTGCTTAGAGTGGTGCATGCCATTTAAGCACCATGCGAGTATTTTTTTCATCTATTTTGATTCTTGGAAAAGGCCAGGGCTAGTGCTGGGGAAGTAGGGTGTTTGCTTGGTCCCAGTGGATTCTTGTCAGTGGTTGCCTGGTTCCTAACAAAAGATTTTTATTTCAGTGTGGGTTACGATGTTTTCCTCTTAATGGCAAAATTACTTCTTGGTTAAAACTGGATTCACTGGATATGGATGTTTAGAGACCATTTGTTGAAAAAAAATTTTTTTCATTTTGCTCTATTTAGGTTTTCTTTTTTATTCACAAGCTGTGTTTGGCTCCAGTGCATGAAATCCATTTCCTTGCTCATTTGGACTTCAAATTATTAAACAATTAAGGTGTAGATACCTGTGGTGGGGTTGACTTATTTAAAATGGAACACAATGCAATTTGAAAATAAAGTTCACACAGATGAATTGAAATCAGGGGCACCTGCCATTGTTATCAGACCTGACCCAGATCTTTCCACCAGAAGTTTGCTTCTAAACAGCACATATTCTCTTTATAATAGAGTGAATGACAGGCTTCTGACACCAGTGGAACACTGATTGCTGGGAGGCCACCCAGCAATGATATAGTATCGGTTTGTTTTTTCTGGAGAGGTATTTCCAAACAATAGTCATTTGGGAGTTACAACAGGCATAGAAAGTAATACTGAAAAGGAGAATTTGATGAATTATCGTGGATCTGTTGATAAAGTGAGTAAATTGAGCTTGATACGCTTTTGTAGATAACTGAGTATCTGGGAGATCAATTGTGAAAAAACTCTAACTAGAAAGAATTAATTGCAAAATTCCTCCTATCAATTTTGGTTCTCATGTGTCCTATGTAATTGGCTTTGAAGCTTTTTAAAAAGTGACTTTTGGATGTCTATTTTGTGTTCTTTTTATGATGTGTTTAACTTCATATTTTAAGAAAAATGAAAAATAACCTTAAAATTTGACTTGTAATAAAAGTTGCTTAAGGATTATATATATTTTAAAATAGTCAATAAATTGTTTTGAAAGTTTTCTTCTGTGAACTCAGTTTCTAAGTTTATGCCTCTCATTTTTTCATAACAATATGAAACTCTTTGCAAGTAGACTGACCTTTTGATTGTTATGATTTTTCAACTAGCAATTATTAGATAGTAAGGGAGACAAATGTACTAACCTACAAATGTATTATGTTGGATTCCTAACAATAGACTTAACTGATAAAAGCAATTTAATATATGTTGTGTTAATAGCTAAACCTCCAAAGCCCCTAATCTCCCATGGAAATATTGCTTTGTAGAACAAAATCCAATGAGAAGTTCTGGGATTCCAGAGTGAATTTGTACATTCCTTAGGGGCATTTTTGCAAGGGAGGTTGTTGTGTTTTAAAGGTAGTTGATAAGAGACCTGCACCACCAACCCCAGACCTGCACCACCAACCACCATCGTGCATTAGTCTATAGAAGGTATTTGGGTGTACGTATTCCTGTACCACTCGGTACCACCATTTAGCCAAGGGAAGTTTCTGACCATTTGCAGCATACATTATAAATCAGGATGTCACTACCAGACAATCAGATTTGAACATTCCATGAACAAAGTAGCCTATATCCCCTAGGAATAGATCACTTAACTATGTTTATGTCATGCTGTTGATATGCCTGCATTTACACAAGTCAGGATAGCACATTGTTTATTTCTCTTAGGAGTAGATAATTGATCTGTATATTTACCTAATTTTGGCTTAATTAGCCAATAACTGAAATAGGTAATTTAGCATGATCACTTAAATACCTGGGGAGAATAATTGTATTCTTTCAACTCCCCAAATTACTCCTCTACTGCGTTGGGCTTGTGAAAAAATATTTCTGCATCTTCTCCAAGTTGGGCTGATATTGGCTGTTTTCTTCAAAAAAGCTTCCTACTTGGCTCAGAATACATGGGGAAGTCACTGGTCAGATATTTGGGGAAACTCAAAGGATTTCCAACTGCCAAATTAGTCCCTTGGGGAGACCCAGGATAATTGCTGGTCTTATTGGTTGAATAAATAAACTTGTCTAAGTTATATTCTCTTTCTGGTATCACTAGGGGATATCACTGCTGTTTGGGAATGCAGTAACTTTGGGGGCCAAATTTGTATACTCTGGTTGGGTACAGAGATTTTTCTTTTTCTTTTTTTTTTTTTTCTTTCTTTTTGGCTTAAAAAGCAAGCAGAGATGAGCTTACAGATCTGGCATCCTAAAATTAGTTCAACAGAAAGCCAAAATATTGGTCTGAATCTATGAATGTAGGACCATAAATTGCTGTGTATGATTTAGTAATAAAAAGGGACTTAAAAAAACAAAGGGCGAAGAACTGATAAAAGGCACAATCAAGCAAATGAGAAGTTACTCATGATGTTATCAATCAGAGATAACCACCAATAACATTCTGGTCTTTTTCTACACTTTTTTCTCCATATCTTTATCTTTGTTAGATAATATAAGTTTTTATCCAAATCATCTAGAAGTCTACATAATTATTTTAATGAGTTCTTAATATGTTAATATAAAGATATAAGAAAATTTTATCTTTTTTTGAAATTATTGAACATCTAGGCAGCTTGCAATTTATTATAAGGAATTCTGTGATTAAAATCTGCATATGTAAATCTTTGTCTGATTCTCTGATTACTTCTTTAGGGGGAAAGGAGTGGGGATACCTAAAAATAAAGGAACTCAGAAAAGCACTTTTAAAAAGCAAGATACGTTGTTGTCAAATTGCTTTCCAGATTGGTTACGTTGAGGTACACTCTTCTCAGCTGTGTACAAAAATGACCATCTTCCTGCAGATCTTGAAACAGATAACATAATAATCATTATAAGAATGTTTTCTTAATTTTATAAACAGTTTGCATTCTTTTGATTATTAATTCATTGAAAAAATTTTCATTTGTATAAAACACTTGTATTTCTTTGATTGTATCACTCAGTTCTCGACACTTGTATTTCTTTGAAATATCTGTGTGGGTAAATTTTTAAACCGCTTTTCTTTTGCATGTGGTGTTACCAGAATGTGACAGTGAACATTTTCGCTGTGAAGACGGGCAGTGTATCCCTGTATCCTGGAGGTGTGATGGGACCAGAGACTGCCTGGATGACACGGATGAAGCTGGTTGCTGTAAGTGAGGAGGGGCCGGACCAGGCTCTGTTTTGAGGAACCTAAGTGTTTCCTTGTGAATTCAGCTGTACCAAAGACAAAGAATTGTACCTTTAGTGATAGATTCAGGACTGGGCTCAAGTCTTGAGTGAATAGAGAACTGATGGCATTAATGATTCTTTTAGTTCGTTTGGAGGAAGGGGTTCAAATCACATCCATTTCTATCTTACCCTTTTCCCATGATGTTGATATGGAAACAGATTAGTGTTTCTAAAGCCTATAATATAAGTATTTCAGATTATTCACTCTGGAAATTTTGTGCACCAACTGTGATTTGTAATTCAAGGAAGAGTCTGTTTTTGTATAAAGGACATTGTGTAATTTGTGCAAATTACACAAAGAGATCACAGAACAGGTTAGTGTGGTCTTATGTTTTAAAAAATTATGTTTAAAAACACAATAATATTGTAGACCCAAAATTTAATAATATAATCCCTTTCACATATATTCACATGTATTTCTTCATTTAGTTCTCTCAGTATTCTGAGATAGGTTTCAGATTAGGAAACAGGCGTAGTGAAGTTGAATCATTCATTAAAATCCTCCTTCCTGCACAAATTTGCTTTCCCAGCTTGCCGTAGGTGATCAATCACACTACTGCAATTTCATTCATTCTGATTAGTGAACACACAAGGGTTATCATCTGAAAACCAAGAAATAGGGGAAAGATAAATTTTGATTTCAATTGTTGGCCATCCTGTGGCACAAAAGAAGAAACTTTGGTGTAGTGTTTGGATCGTGATGCACTTGAAAATGAGAAGGGTGGGGCGCTTCTCAAATTTCCATGCACAAATGGAACAACCTGGGGAGCTGGTTGATGTGCGGATTTTGCATTTGGAGTGGGACCTAAGATTCTGCATTTACCAGCTCCCATGTGATGCTCATGGTGCTAGTCCGTGAATCACATTTTTTAAAATGTTTTATTTATTTCTGAGAGAGAGAGAGAGAGAGAGAGACAGCATGATCAGGGGAGGGCCAGAGAGAGAGGGAGACACAGAATCTGAAGCAGGCTCCAGGCTCTGAGCTAGCTGTCAGCACAGAGCCCAACGCGGGGCTCAAACCCACGAGCCGTGAGATCATGGCCTGAGCCGAAGTCAGATGCTTAAGCGACTGAGCCACTCAGGCACCCCCCGTGAATCACATTTTAAGCAAGGGAGTACTTCTATTTGCAGAGACATGATCATGTGCTATCTGTTTGTTTGCTTCCTATGGGACTGCTGAGTTCATTTTTAGATTAAACACCAGAGCAGAAAAGCAAGAACTATGTGTTCTGGAATAAACAGTTCTACCCACAACTCTTTAGAGATTGTTAGTGCAATAACAATGTTCCATAACAATCCGTACCAACGACAGTGGTGGTAGCAGCTAAGATTATACTTCACTTGCACACAAATTATATTTAATTTATTTTTTTTGTAGCAAATTATGAGATATAGTCCCCATTTTATGGTGCATATGTTGAGGTTCAGAGAACCCTCCAAAGATCCTAAGGCAAGAAAATTATAGAAATAATAATTATTCCATTCTGGGTCTTCATTTCTGAATAGCATGTTTTTTTCAGCTCATCATGATGCTTTACTATTAGTTATTACAAAACATTTCAAATAGTTTAACAATAACTCATGGTTAATTTGTATTTAAATTAAAATTTTAATTTAATAATTTTTGTCATGGCTTTGTATGGATGTGTTTTGGCTGTTTGTTTTATTCTTTGTGTTTTTGTATTGATTTGCATCATCAGTTTGTTGTGATGCCCTTGCTGAGATTATTTGGCTTTGAATGCTGATTAGAGTCCACAGATTCTTTTATAAGATTGTTTACTATTTACTATCAAATATATTAAGCAAGGGTTGACACAGATTGTTTTGAAGTATGTTTTGAAGCTTGTTGGTATGATAGGGTGGGTGTTTACACAATGAGTTGAGTCCTTTTTCTGGTTTGTTTTAGCTCCCCCTTCTTGCAGCTCAAACCAGTTCCTGTGTCAGGCTGAAGGTCTGTGCATCCCTAACTTCTGGGAGTGTGACAATGACCAGGACTGTGAGGATGGCTCCGATGAACATCAACATTGCCGTAAGTGTTTACAGAGAAATTTTGTTTTGGCCCCCGGCACATAAAATCGAACAATAATAATGAGATGATTCTTTATAAATGGTGAATTGGAGCTCAAATCACAGGGGGAACCTATGCTGGCAATCTCACTCAGGGTGAGATGATATCGAAAGTGTGAATGAGCTGAAGAATTCTACAATATTCCTCAGCAATTTGGAAACGGGACAAGTTCTCAGTATGTAATTAAGACTGTATCACACTCAGTAAAGAAATGAAACATTTATTGGTTTCTTTGGGGGGGGCAGTCTTCATATGTGTGGTTGGCAGCTGAACAGTTCTTTGGTGTCCTGCGGTGTGCGCTGCATACTAACCATCTACCCCTCCTGCTTCGGTGTTAAACTACCTTCTCTTTGATTAAGTGGCAGTGGGGCTCATAGTGAGGTTTGTTGGAAGCATTGTTGGTTGTTGTAAAAGTGATTACTGGTATAGTCTGCATCAGATGAGATGAGCTGTAACAAGGAGGGAAGGAGGGAATGAGGGAATGAGGGAATGGCAATGAGGAAGACCTTGGTAGCTGTTGCTTTCCTGAACACTGAGGGAGTTCAGGACAGGAAACTGGAAGAAACTGCCATTCTAATTTCTTTGGGATCAACCTGTAAAAGTTTGAAGTGGGCTTGAAAATAGTTTTGGATGAGAGAGGAATCTTGGGTAAATATTCGATGGCAGCATATGAGAAATACGCCATGTGTAGCATTTCTTTGTTTTTTCTATTAAGGATAATTGTATAATTAAAAATTATTCCTGTATCAGTGAGGATGTTTTTGATTGCAAAGAATGAAAAGCCCATCTCATAAAAGTTAAGCAAAGGGGAAATTTATTACCTTACACACTAAGAAGCTAAATGTATTGTTGTTCCAGGGTTGATGAATTCCCAACACAATAAATTATCGACCAATTTTCTCTCACTTTTCTGCTCTGCCATCATTATTTAGCCTGTTGGCTTTTTGTGATGGCATGAAAGCTGCAGAAGTCTTGGAATTTGCATTGTTATAATTCTAATGTCAACTTCTGTGTGTGTGTGTCTGTGTGTGTGTGTGTGTGTCTGTGTGTGTGTGTGTGTCTGTGTGCGTTTAAGACAACCCCACCCCAAGCCCCCAAAATAAAAAACCAAAGACCTTTTAGACATCTAGGTTAGACTGAGATGGAAATTAGAGAGCAGATATCTGACCGTAAGGAACCACTTCAGGCTCTTGACCCCAATTGTCCTGAGGAAGAGTCTAGCTCTGATCACTGTGTGGCATTTACCTTTAAGTCTCCCCTACATTTTGTTTCATTAAATACACATCCCACAGATCATAGACATCTATCATCACTTTGTGTTTGATTTTAAGAGTCAGCCAAGATCCTTTTGGCATTTTTACAGTCATTGTCCAAAAAGATCAAAGAAGAAACAGATGTTTTTGATGGCTACTTCATGTGAGAACTTGTTTAGTCATTATATGACTAGCAATGGAGATTCTGTGGTCTTCAGTTGGTCCTGGATTCATTTATAAGAACTTGGAATTTAGCCCAGGACTTTTGAGTCCAGCATTGACTGAGAACTCTTTTCAGTAGAGCCAAGGGTCTTTTGAGGAAAAGAATAGGAATTCTCAAAATACCCAGTTTGACTTTGGTTTAAACCTAAAATGAAGACTGTATAAACAGCTGGTTAGGGCTTGTCAGTGTTGGTCATGGGGTCTTTCAGCAACAAAGTGATGGTGATATTTGGGACAAAGTGATCAAGGAGAAACCAGCAAACTGTGTTAGGGGTGTGGAGGGTGGTGGTGGTGACAAATGACAATCTTGAGACCTTGAGCTAATCAAGGCCAAACAGGAGCATGGAATGTCCAGATGAGATCCAGTTATGTTTCAGGATGTGATGTGGAACCCCAAAAGGGGACAAGCAGATCTGAGAAAGGGAGATGGGAGATGATCGTTCAGAAGTAGTGAAGAGAGGAATTAAAAGTGCCAGGCATAATAGGACACAGGAAGAAATCTTTGTTTGTAGGAAATCTGTCTGCGCCAAAACTATTTTCTGGCCAACCCCTAAAAGGTCCTAGGGGAAAGAAGGGATGACTCGCAGATAGTGAGTACTGAATGAGAACAGGATGGGGCTAGATTGGGAATCTCTGGAGAGCAGTGGATATGATTCAGCTCAGATCCCTAAGGCTTGTTGTTTTGTTTAGCAGATAGTAGGTTCTTGACAAGTGAGTACTGAATGAATTAATGAGTGATGAGTTATTTATCTTTTGGCTAGATATACCATTTTGGTTCTATTTTCCCTTGATCCCCACACAAAGTAGGAAGAAAGGTGAGCTGTGGATTGTGATACAATGTAATGGATAACCCCTTGCCAATAATAACATTTACAGAGGGATGTGGACTTCTAAGAACAACCACTTGGGAAAAGAGACTGGAAAAAGCATTATAGCGGAAATTTATTTATTTAATTTTTAAAAATATTTATTTTTGAGAGTATGATCAGGGGAAGGGCAGAGAGAGAGAGAGAGAGGGAAAGGGAGAAAGAGAATCCTAAACAGGCTCTTAGCTGTTTGTACAGAGCCTAAAGTGGGGCTCAATCCCACACACTGAACTGTGAGATCCTGACCTGAGCCGAAATCAAGAATCGGATGCTTAACCAACTGAGCCACCCAGGTGCTCCTATAGCAATAATTTATAAGCAATGTTACATGCTACTTTAAATGAGTATGGATTTCACAGTGTAATTCTTGCATTTTTGATGTTATAAAATTCTTTATTAGACATCCTTTAGCTACAGATAGAATATGCCACCACTATATTCACTAAGGTCACCAGGGAATACTTGATTGTTAAGCAGAGTGGGCATTTTTCCTTTCTCAAAGTTGGATGGACTTTTCTGTTGCACTTGACTTTGGCAATCATTCCCTCCTTCTTGACACTACTGTCTTAGCTGCCATGACTCCTCATTGTCCTGGTTCTTTTCTGAACTGCTTTGATCATTCCATTTTGTATTCTTCTTCTACTCAGCCCATGACTATGGCTGTTGCTTAGTGCCCTGCAGTTAGCAACTCCTCTTACTCAATGCTTTTCCAGGATAATTTCAACCAACCTCATGATTTTGATAAATCTAGATGGGCTAGTGATAACACAAATCTATGCTTACTTATGACCCAGATTTCTTGCCCACACATCAGTCTTGCATATTCAACTGCCTGTTGTAGATCTCCAGGATGCCTCTAATTCAAGGTGTCCCAAGTGGGATTAATAATCTCTCCTGAACTGGTTTGTTTGTTTACTTATCTAACATGGATTATTCTTAAAATTTTTGTTAAATATTTATTTTTGAGAGGGAGAGAGAGAGAGAAAGAGCATGAGTAGGGGAGGGGCAGAGAGAGAAGGAGACAAAGAATCCGAAGCAGGATCCAGGCTCTGAGCTGTCAGCACAGAGCCTGACACGGGGCTTGAACCCATGAGCTGTGAGATCATGACCTGAGCTGAAGTTGTGTGCCCAAACAACTAAGCCACCCAGGCACCCCTTCCTGTCTTTTTAAAGAAATAAAAAAAAACAAACCTCACTATAAGTTACTAGCAGAAAATACAACATCGGTCTTAAACTACTAGAAATAGGCAGAGTGACGTCTTTTTCCTTGTTAATCTAGAATTTTATGAAACATATTTCATAACAACAGCATTAGAGCAAGAATAAAGATGGCTGTTAGTGACATTAAAGATGTACTCAATTAGCATGGAAAGTATATCACAATCCCTTAGGCACCCAAGCTAGAAATTTGGAATTATTCTTCATTCTTCTGCTCTTCATTTAGCCTGGCGTAATGTCTCTGAAGTTCATCTCTTTCCCATTTATAGCATCACTTCCAGTATCTCTTAACAGTGTGACTGCAGCAGCCTCTGGATTGGCCTCCCCACCTCTAGTCCTGTGCCTCTTTAGGTTCTCTCTGACACTCATACTACAAATATTTAACCAAAACTTGGGTATCTCGCTATGCATCCCAAGAAGAAAGCTACAGCTTCTTAACATGGTAACATGTTTTACAGTGACTTCTGTGATACGGCCAGTGCTTATCTTTCCATGTCTCTCTTGCCATTCATGTCTTGAAATTCCTATGTGGGGTCACAGCAGTGCTTGTAGTTCCTTTGGGCATATGGTGCTGTGTCCCTCTTTCACCTCTGTGCATGCTGCCTGAATGCTTTTTGCCAGACTGTCCTTCTTTCTTTCCTTTTGACCTTGCTAACCTCACTGCTTCTCCTATAAGGCCCAGGTGGGGTGTTACCTCCTAAAGGAAGTTGTCCCTGTTGACACTCTCATCTCAGAGTGAATTAGGCACCTCTCCCTGATCCTTCTATAATTCACTTTCATCACTGTTTTTAATTAATTCTTTAAAAACTATTTATTTTGAGAGAGAGAGTGAGCACACTAGCAGGAGAGAGAAAGAGAGGGAGAGAGAGAATCTCAAGCAGACTCTGAGTTGTCAAAACAGACCCGACGCGAGGCTTAAACTCATGAACTGTGAGATCATGACCTGAGCTGAAATCAAGAGTTGGACACATAACCAACAGAGCCACTCAGACACCCCTCTAATAAATTCTAATAAATTTCTTAGTCCCATAGAAAACCAAGAGATCCTTGAGAGTAGGGAGTGTGCCTCATTCTTCATTATATTCTCATTATTGGTGTACTTTGTGGCATGTAATAGGCCCCCAGTAGATGTTTATGTAATGAGTAAATAAGTGAATTCTCACATCAGACTGGTTCATGGAACCATATGATTTTAATTTGTCATTTTTCTGTGTTTGAATGAACTTTTAATTGCTCCTTCATAAACCCCTTTGAAAAGTTGAGCACAAAATATAGAATTGCTTTGGGCATCAGTTTAAGAAGACAAGCACCTGATTTAGTTTTTCTGCATATTTTATTACTACTGCTACTACTCATGACTTGCCTTTTTGGGAATAAAAAACATGTTCTTTAGGGGCACCTGAGTGGCTCAGTCATTTGAGTCTCGAATTCTTGATTTTGGCTCAGGTCATGAGCACTGACAGTGTGGAGCCTGCTTGGGATGCTCTCTCTTTCTTCTCTTTCTGTTCTTCCTTCTCTCACTCTCTCTCTCAATCAATCAATCAATCAAAATTAAAAAAAATAAATTTAAAAGTTTCTTTAATTTTATATGGCAATTTTATATGGGAATTTAAGCCTTTAAGAATGAAGAGAGGGGTGCCTGGGTGGCTTAGTCGGTTAAACGTCCGACTTTTGCTTAGGTCATGATCTCACAGTCTGTGGGTTCGAGCCCTGTGTTGGGCTCTGTGCTGACAGCTCAGAGCCTGGAGCCTGCTTCAGATTCTGTGTCTCCCTCTCTCTCTGCCCCTCCCTTGCTTGCTCTCTGTCTCTCTCAAAATAAAATAAAGACATAAAAAAAAATTGTTTTTAAAGGATTAAGAGAAAGTATTAATCATTTTAGACTTAGATAAAACTGTGTCTGCTTTGCGTTGAATTCAGACATTTAAGTGACTTTTAGAAAAGTTCATCTATTCTAACTTTATTAATACAAGGTACTGGGAGAAAATATGAAATCACATTGTCAAAGTGTCAGAAATAGGATGACTGGAGGGGCGCCTGGGTGGCTTAGTCGGTTAAGCGTCCGACTTTCGCTTAGGTCATGATCTCACGGTTCGTGGGTTCGAGCCCCGCGTCGGGCTCTGTGCTGACTGCCAGCTCAGAGCCTGGAGCCTCTTTCTGTCTGTGACTCCCTCTCTCTCTGACCCTCCCCTGCTCACGCTGTCTCTCTCTCCTAGAAATAAATAAAACATTTTAAAAAAAAAAAAAAGAAATAGGATGACTGGAAAAATCTTGTTTGCTATTCAAGTATTACATCACACATTCATAATGAAACAATTTTCTTAAAAAGAAAGAAGGAAGAAGATGACAAGAAAGATATAATTAATTGAACATGGAATGTCTTATCACATGATAATCTTTATATGTTTGAATCTCAAGGTCAGCTCTAAAACTGTGATTATCCACTTGTCTTTTAGAAAGGTTTTTAAGAAAGTTTAGATGATGACACACCCCTTGACAGATATAATTTCATCAGGAAACCAAATTTTGCCAATATCTTTACTGTATAGCAGTATAGGAAACTAAAAATTCAGGGGAAATCTTTTTTCTTCCATTTGATGAGGATAATTTTTTTCCCAGAGAATCGCATTTCACCCAAATGCTTCTCTTTTTATGTGGATAGTTGAAAAATCCCATGATAATTTCTGCCTTAGGTTTCCCGAATAGCATGCACATGGAGCTTGCAGCATCCAATTTAAGCTACCAATGCCCTGATTTTACCTACCCTAATCAACACAGGATAAAAACAGGCTAGCTTAAATTGTTTATAAATTTGACACATGTTGCATATAGAAAGCTTGTATAATAGAGAAAACTCAGCTATAGAAAAAAAAATCACCCATAATTTTATCACTCAGAATAATCACTGTTACAAGCCTTTGGCATAGTTCCTTTTTGTTTAAAAAATTAAAAAAGTATTACGATGAGGGGGACCTCAGCCAATACTTGACTACTACCTATATCTGCAAAATTCTTATTTCATTCATCCTTTTTACTGTATTGGTTGTCAATCCTTACTGTATTCTCAACACATGCTGATCCTGAAATGTCTACACTCACATGCTTGAGTGTTGATGTGATTCTGTGAGCATTTTGATAGTATCCTGATAGTAGTATCTTTGCATTTGCATTGTGAGCTGTCTACTTGGGGTAGGTGGGCACCCTGCTTTCTGAGCCTATGAACTGTATTTTCAACATAGTCTCCTGCCTTTGCTTTTAAATGTCCTCACTCATCTTTGGTAAATGTCAGTGGATCGTTCTGTGTTTGGCAGTAATTATAAAGTAATATCTTTTCCCCTTCACAGCTGGGAGAACATGCTCAAGCCATCAGATTACATGCTCCAATGGTGAATGTATCCCAGAAGAATACAGGTGTGACCACGTCAGAGACTGCTCAGATGGAACTGACGAGAAAGATTGCCGTGAGTCCCTTTCAGTCTTTGCACTGTGTTTGCTTTCACCTTTGTCCTTTTGGCATTTTAATCAATTTGTTAGATTTGTTGATGGACAGAAATGCCTACAATATGCCTCTTGTTATTGAAATCTCTTGGCAGATTCTTTGGTGGATTAGAGGTGATATTTTGATAGGAGACTATTTTTAGCAAGACATTCTAAGTGTGTTCTGCCTTAGCACATCAAGTTTCTGTATTTTTTGAAGAGACTTTTAACATTAACATAGAATCCTGAAAGGTTCTTGAATACATTGAATACAAAATTCAGTTTGGCTAATGTTGGGTTTTATTGAATTATGTTAAATTTCTAGGCCAAATAAAGAGAGGGAGAGAGACAGAATACCAAACTGTCTTTGGTATTGTAAAACCAAGGCTTTACATTGGTTTGAATTCTCGAACTGCAAGATCATGACCTGAGCTGAAATCAAGAGTTGGATGCTTAACTCAGGCACCCCATACACATGGTGTATTTAAAAAAAAAAAAAAAACCACTTCTCCTTTACTGCTTTCTTCCCTTGGGTCTTATTTTTCTTTGAGAAAAATATTGCTATTTGTCTTTGTATCTCTGTTTCCTAGCAGAATTGCTGGTACAGTTGTGTTGTGGTATAATTTCCAACTAAAATGTTGGAAGAGATTATGTTGCCTCTAATTGGGGTCTCTTTTCAGTTTGGAAATTTTACAGAATTACTGGTAATTTTAAAGATGGTAGTGTATGTCTGAATGTCACAAAATAGCAAATCCATGAGTCAAGTACTCTTACTCAGTACTTTGTAAAGCAAACAATAGATCCTTCATTGTAGCAAGTGAAGAAAATGTTTTTGACTAAATAATAGTGATGAATCATATGTTTTATAGTATTTTGTAAACTGCAAGTGTTATGTAAATTCTGGTTGTTATTCTTAATTAGGTTCCTCAATGAGGACAATAGGGCAAGTGTTAATATTCTTTCATAAATAAACTAAAATTGCGAAGAGTAGAATGGCTTGTTTAAGGTTGAGAATGTGTGGCAGAGCTAGGGCTAAATCCATCTTCTGGTTCCAAGTCTGGTGATTGCTCTTCATGACTTTATTTACAGAAGGAGAAAGTTCTACTTTGTTCAAGTTTAAGGGAGAACTAGAGGCTGTGCCACCAGCCAACAGTCTGTGTCTTTATCCCTATTTTACAAGTGGATAAAAATGGGTGCTTTATTGGAAATGCAATGAAACTGAAGGGAATGCTACTCTAGGGAAAATAAAAGGCAACTGAAACAGACTGGATTTATTCCATGTGAACACCCAGCAGCCAAGTCCAAAGCCACCAGTACCACCGCCTCACGACTTTGCCAGTAGACCTTCCGGAAAAAAGCTGGCTGGGTACGAGCAAGCAGGCAGCTGTTATAGAAAGGGGCAAAGGAAAGGAAGCGAGTGAGCTTTATAAAATATCTTAGCAGGAATTTTTAATCAAGTTTTTGTTTATTTTTTTAAGTGCAAGTAATAGGTGCAATGAGGATTTCTTAAGGAAAGAGAGCCAGATTTATATGATAGTTAATTGCTCCTGGAATTGTACAAGTTATGAATCCTTCAGGGTTCATGGCCCTAAGATGAATCTGACACATGCAAAGAGGGGTTTTGTAATGAAGTATTCTTTCGTTTTTCTCTTTGCCTTATTTATTTATTACTAGGTGTTATTTATGGAGGAGTATAAAAAAGATCTAACAAATCAGGAAGTTAAGAAAAGAATCTTCATACTTTGTGCTTTGATCTCCCGGCCACAGCCAGATTTGTACAAGAAAGAAAATAATGGCCTGGATCAAAGTCTTTGGAAGGTGCTAATATAAGGAGACAGATTGGCCTCATTTTGTTTTCCCTTTGTCTGCAACTCTTGCAGGAAGTAAGGAAGAGAGCTGTCATTTGCTGGGCACCAATCACTATTTTATGCAACTTTTACATCAATAACATAAGGTAGTTGTGATGACATCTCCTCAGGCCTTTAACCTAGATCTAAACTGTATGCCCATGCAGGATTTAAATATTATCAAAAGCAGAGTGAATTGATAATGAACTCCTATGAGGGGCGACTCATAACCCAGTTATATCAATTACCAACTCATAGCTAAGTTTGTCTTAACTATATCTCTTTATTATTATGAATTTGAAGCAGTTTTCACACATTATATAATCTTTATTTATTTCTCTAAATGTTTAGTTATTTTTGAGAGAGAAAGAGAGAGGGAGTGTATGAGCAGGGGAGGGGCAGAAAGGGAGAAGCGGAGAGGCCCAAAGCCAGCTCCAGGCTCTGAGCTGTTAGCACAGAGTCCAAGAGAGGACTGGAACTCATGGATTGCTAGATCATGACCTGAGCTGAAGTTGGATGCTTAACCAACTGAGACACTCAGATGCCTGTATTTTATTTTATTTTTGAGAGAGAGAGAGAGAGGGTGCAAGTGAGTGAGTGGAAGAGAGAGAGAGAAACCTAGGAGGGGCAGAGAGATTGAGAGAGAGAGAGAGAGAGAGAGAAGTGGGCTCACTGGAAGCAAACTCCTGTTTTTCCTGAAGTGGGGCTCAAGCTCACCCACTGTGGGACTTGAACTTAATGAACAGTGAGATCATGAACTGAGCCAAAGTCAGATGCTTAATGATTGAGCCACCCAGGTGCTCATAATCTTATCTTTAAATAATTCAATATTTAACTCAAATGTAAGGACTGAAACAATATCATGACCACACCTAAAAGTTAACAACTGTTAAAATAATCAGTTCTTAAAATTCCCCAGAAGGTTTGTTGTTATTTTTTATGGTGTCATTTAAAGCAAGGTCCAAATAAAATCTATTCATTGGAATTAGTTGCTGCCTTTTGATTTGTAGGTTTGCCTTCCATTTCATTGTTTACCCTGTGCAATATGTTTGGTGAAAAAAACAAATTACTGGTCCTCCATTTCTCATAGTCTGGGTTTTGCTCATTGTATCCCCAGATGTCCTTTCACATGTTCTTCTGCCCTTTGTAGTTTTTGGTAGCTATATCTACAGCAAGGTTCCTCAACTTTGGTACAAATGACATCAAGGGCCAATAAGTCCTTATTCCAGGGAGCTATCTTATACATTGTAGAATGTCTAACAGTATCCTGGCCTCTCTCCATTAGAAGCCAGCAGTACCTCCCATTTATGACAACCAAAATTGCTAAATGTCCTCTGGGAGCAAAATTTCCCTTTACTACTCTAGTTGAGAATGACATTAGCCTAGAGGCTTTAACAGATATAAGGACTTCTTGTGTGTGTGTTTGTGTGTGTGTGTGTGTGTGTGTGTAGGGGCGACAATACTTTGAAAATAATGGTTTATATTTCCATTAGAGGGCACATAATGTCTAACTATCAGTCACTGATGATTGTTGCTAAGATCCATTTAGTCACAGAGATACTTAGCTATTTTAAATGTCACTTCAAATATAATAGCTGTTTATTAGTTGTTTTGAATTGTAATGTTACAGTATGATGAAGGATTAAGCAAGGCTTGCCCAGAAATCATTTTTGAGAGACATGACACTTTATTCGATTGTTTCTGCTGTCATGGTGTAGGAATCATTACTTGTGGACAAACACAGGATCAGCCTATGAGTGTGACTTCCATTTCTATATTTCTCAGAAATAAGATTGTCTACAGGAAGGGGTCTAAATAGGTTAGGCATCTAGAAATCACTTAAATATGGTAAATTTGTTGAAAAAGCTCCAAAGAAGGACTTAATTCATTTCCCCAAATATTTGAAAGGATCAGGAAGCTTGACCCTGTCGTTCATAGTCCTGCCTGTCAGATCAGACCCCTAGGGTACAGTTCTTACCCTTTCAAGCTTCTAAGATGAAGATACTGAGCTCCAACATAGAGCACCTTATGTCTATTCTAGGCCTTCCTTTTACACGACAAAGACATGGGTGTAAGAGTTCTCTCAGGGCGGCATGGAGAAGGGAGGGAAGAGAATGGACCTGATGATGAGGAAGGCAAACATAGTAAGATCCCACTAAAAAGATTATCCTTGACATAAATTTTGTGTTGTATGAAAGCTTCTCATATTGCTTTGTCTTTTTGTCTGCTGTGTTCCAAAATGCATAAAGTATTTTTTTATTATTCTACTGTGAGAACTATTTCCATATATATGTAGTATAACAAGCTGCAAAACCGGTAAACGTTCATGTTCCCAAAGTTATTTTATTCCACAGTCTGGCTATCTGTAAAATCGCACCTACTATTGAATAGCTTGTCGATTAATTTTTTTCCCTCAAGGAACAGGAGATTCAAAACCACAGTCCAGGATGTGAGGGCGATCTGGCTGCGACATCTGTCACCCCATTGATCGCCAGGGTTGATTTGGCTGATCTGGCTGGCTAGGCGGGTGTCCCCTTCCTCCCTTAACGCTCCATGTTCGTCCCTCCTGAAGCCGCGC
This sequence comes from Hyaena hyaena, assembly GCF_003009895.1. Taxonomy (NCBI): domain Eukaryota; kingdom Metazoa; phylum Chordata; class Mammalia; order Carnivora; family Hyaenidae; genus Hyaena; species Hyaena hyaena. Next base: position 1,089,152 of record NW_024080950.1, on the reverse strand, counting down.
GCTCGGTCGAAGAGGACGACCTTCCCAGATAGAGAAGGACCGTTCTTCGGTCAAGAGTATAGTAGCTGCGCCCCCCTGCTAGAACCTCCAAACAAGCTCTCAAAACTGCAGTCCATTTTACTTCTAATGGGATTAGCATCAAGGAAAAATCACTCATGCAGAGTCCAAGATAAACATCAGAACAATGCAGCAATTATGGGTCATTCAGTTAGTATATTGCAGTGACTTTAAGTTGTTTCAAAAATAGTACAGTTTTTCCTAGTTAAGAGAACAGATTATTTTGTTTTTATCAAATACCATATTAGAGTTATTTTGGTGTGAGTAAAACTATTGCTAATTATCACTGGTTTGCAGTACTTCTCTTTTGATACTTAGGAATGCCAAAGAAAGGGTAAAATCCCTGTTACAATGAAGGCTTTCTTGCTGGTAATCAGCAGTATTTGGTCTGCCTGCAACTGGGGCTGCTTTGTCCATGAAGTTTTATTTCTACTGACTTTCTGTTCTTTAGAATTCAAACATTTTCCTTTATATATCTAATTGCTGAAACTCCAAATGGGAAACAGAGGAATAAAGAGGATGATTCACATCATTCCATGGACTATGATGGCCCGTAAAGAACATGCTTTTCTTCAAACCCAGTTCCACAGTTCAGCTACCCAGTAAGCCTTGCTCTTACCGTTCTCTTTTTACTCCAGGAGAGAAAGCAGAAGTAGAGAGACTGACCCCCTTTTACCTATCATGTCACAGACACACTTTTTTTGATGTTCTTACAGTAGAGATAGAATTCAGAGCCCCAAAACCTTGGGGAAATAAAAATTTCTTATTTAAATCACCATCAGGGGTGCCTGGGTGGCTTAGTCAGTTAAGTGTCAGACTCTTGTTTTCAGCTCAAGTCATGATCTCAGGGTTCATGGGGTCCAGCTCCATGCTGTCACCACAGAGCCTGCTTGGGATTCTCTTTCCTTCTCTCTGCCCCTCCCTTGCTTGCACACATGCTCCCTCTTAAACTTAAAAAAACAAATTGCCATCATACAAGAACATTATAAATATTTACTAAAAGATCCCAAGACCCCTTTTAGCTTTTGCCCAATTTCTTTGCTCTCTTTTGTAATGAAGTTACATAGAGTTGCCTTTAATATCACTGCCTCCATTTCCTCTCCACCTTCTTTCTTGAACTCACTGAAAACAGCACTTTTCCACCAATCTCCTGAAAGCATTCTTGTCAACGCCACCAATGACCTTGTTTTACTAAGCCTAATGGCTCTTGTTCAGCTGTCACATTATCAGAGAATTGCTCCTCACTGTCACTCTTATTTATTTTTGAGAGAGAGGGAGAGTCAGAGAGAGGGAGACAGAGAGAGAGAGACAGAGAAACAGACAAGACAGAGTAAGAATGGGGGAGGGGCTGAGAGAGACACAGAATCTGAAGCAGGCTCCAGGCTCTGAGCTGTCAGCACGGAGCCTGACTCCGCTTTAGAACTCATGGACTGAGTGATCATGACCTGAGCTGGAAGTTGGATGGTTAACTGACTGAGCCATGCAGGTGCCCTGATTTAATAAAATATTTTTTTAGAAGTTGTAGGAATTTATTTATTTATTTTGAGAGAGAGAGAGAGAGAAGGAAGGAGAGAGAGAGGGAGAGAGAGGGAAAGAGAATCTCAAGCAGTCTCCTCACAGTCAGTTTGTGAGATCATGACCTGAGCCGAAATCAAGAGTTGAGAACACTTAACTAACTGAGCCACGCAGTTGCCCCTCCAAAATTGTGGGAATTTCTACTTGTAATTTTGTTTATCTCTTTATCCAGTTCTTAGCAGAGTGTCCAGGGAGGTGGATTTCAATAAACGTATGTTGCATAGAATGAAATTCTGATGAAAAGGAATGTACACTCTGGAGAATAATTGGCTTTTAGCATAATGACTTTCAGGCAGCAATGATTTGCTGATGAGCCCTCAATTATTTGGAGCATTTTCCCACTAGGAGGACTGAGCCACGCCATTTCTAGCTATGGTTGAAAGTGGCCACTCTCATAATTCTAGTGGTGCAGGTAGTCTTCCTGTTCCTTCAGTTAAAATTTGGCCTGTTTATTCTGCCCAGATGACTCTTGGAGGATCACTATAAGGAACAGATAGGAATAGAGCCAAGGTGCTGTGTCCTTGGAATGAAAACTCATACCCCCGAATTCCTGTGTAGAACTAGTACCACCAAATCTGGTGCACGTTATAAACATTTGCTCACCCTTGAAGAGCCATCTTAACTTCTTTGCACTATTCTTTGGAGCATTTGATGTATGATTTTCCAACTTGTTCCTTAGTTACTCCTGTATTAGGGCTCATGTGAGATTTTTATTATTATTATTATTTTATTATTTATTATTATTTTATATTTATATTTATATTTATTTATATATATTTATATATAAATATATATTTATATTTATTTATTATTTATTATTATTTTTTAAATTTTTATTTATTTCTAGGAGAGAGAGAGAGAGACAGCGTGAGCAGGGGAGGGTCAGAGAGAGAGAGGGAGACACAGACTCTGAAATAGGCTCCAGGCTCTGAGCTGGCAGTCAGCACAGAGCCCGACGCGGGACTCGAACCCATGAACCGCGAGATCATGACCTAAGTGAAAGTCAGATGCTTAAACGACTAAGCCACCCAGGCGCCCCAGATTTTTATTATTTTTTGAGAATTTATAACTAAGTCAATCTTTACTTCCTTTGCAGATTTTGGTGATAGTTCTGTGCATGGGAAAAAAGTTACTGTAGATCCAAAAATCTTTGCAGCGGCTTCTCAGGAACATTTCTAATGTATGTGTAACATCAGGTCACCGTAGATAGAGATCAAATAGGGATTTAGGACTTAAGACCCAGTAGTTCAAAGAGAGAAGGGTAAGGAAAACTAGGTAACTTAATGTGTTTCCTTTTTTTGACTTCAGTTTCCTGAAAGCTGCTTGGATTAAACTTGATGGTAGTCCTTTGCTACTAGCCCTTGGGATTACTGTATTTGTTTTCTCTCTCTCTCTCTTAAATGTTTATTTGGAGAGAGAGAGCAGGGGAGGGGCAGAGAGAGAGGGAGACACAGAATCTGAAGCCGAGCTGTCAGCCCAGAGCCTGACGTGCGGCTTGAACTCAAGAATTGTGACATCATGAGCTAAGCTGAAGTCAGATTCGTAAACAATCAAGCCACCCAGGTGACCCTGCTTTTTCTTCTTAAGGTGCTGAATTGCTATTTCTATTTTATAACATTTATGTATATGCCTTTTATTGAAAGCTCTTGGAAACTATTTTTGAAGAGTGGCAGGAAATGCTTTCCTCCTGTTTTGTTGTATATTACTGTATTTCCTTGGTGCTAGTTCATGATAGCAGTCACTTTGGGGACTTGAATTTAACTGGGGAGGGGTAGAGTGAGTCCCCTGCTATATTGTGGTCTATTTTTTTGGTACTGAGTCTCTTGTTTGTTCTGGTACTCCTGGAAAGCTCTCTTTCCTAGCATAGTTTCCTCAAATTCCTAGATCATTCCAGATTGAAGTCCTTAATAGAATATGCCATTACTTGCTGAAATCAAGAGTTGTCCTCACCTCTTCAGACTCCCAACGTGGGATGGGAAACTGAATGGAAGAAAGGAAGACTTTGGTTTTTTCTCTGGGGTTATTTCTCTTCCTTTTTCAACTATCTTTTTAAGAGTTTCAGTTTCTTTCATTCCATTTCATTTTGTTTCTGTAATTTTTTTGTTTCTTCCTACTGCATACTCTGAAGCTTATAAGCAGTAGCTATATCTGTTGTAATGCTAGGGATGTGCATGGTGAAGCCACATTGCCTGAATTTGAAATCAGGCTCTCCAATTTACTAGTTGTATGACCTTTTTCAAATTACTTAGCTGCAGAAAGGCACATATATAACATCAATAAAATAGAAATCTATAAAATGGGAGTAATAGTGCCTACACCGTAGGGTTGTTATAAGGATGAAATGAGTTCAGACATATTGAGTACTTACTTAGATAAGTTTCAATATATATTATTGATGGCTAGTACTGTCACTGGCTATTTGACTGGATTAGCTCTTTTTGGATCCAGAGTAACTTAAAGGATGAGGCTAGGACCTTGAAAGGTCTTGGGTATCTTGGGCAGGACTTTTATCAGTAATTTCTCTTTTCCTTTAAATATTAAGTTTCATAATCTATCTTTAAGAAGTCTCCCATTTCTTTGTAATCAATTTGTCTTCTCTATGTGCTTTTTGACCATTTTTCCCAATTCTGAGACTAGAATGTACTCACAGCCTTCCTAACAAGATAATAAAGAATAGTGAATAGTGTTAATGTTTATAATTTGCTCTGTTGTGAATGATTTCCATTCTGGGAGGTCCATGAGGTCTTCAAGCCACTTCCTCCTCTTTGATGATCTAAACAGAACTATGGCATGGAACTTTCTTCCTCAAATAAAGTCATTGGCATAGAAAAATTTTAAAAATCTTCAAGCACCAATTTTACATGTATTTGGGGGAAGCTCCCAATTGTAGGGGAGCAAGCATGTACACATTTGGCATGTGGAGACAGTAAAGAAGGGAGAAGGAAGAGGTGGTGTGAGCAAGTGTGTTCTTGAATTTTTGTGTCAGATAAACTTTGTGTCAGTCTTTCCATTAAGACAAAACTTATAAGGATGAGTTTCTCTGGTTTCTTGTGCATTATCTCTTTTCTTATATTTTTTTCTTAACATCTTGCAGGATGCTTCAGCTACAGGATGGGTTTGCTCCATGGGAAAAACCTTATGAGGTTAGACTCTTGACCTGGTTAGGGAATAAACCATAAAATAAGATTCTTGATATCCTCCAGTCCTAAAGTGTTGTGACTTTCTATCTCCTGGGGTAGATTGAAACCCATTAACATATTATGTAATAGAAATCTTTAAGGGAAGTAGAATCTGTTCATTTTTATTTTGTTCAGTGTGAATAGTTTGGAACCATTCCCTCTGTGTGGGTCTCCAAATATTTTCAGTATTTAGTTGAGTCAGGTGCTCCAAGCGGTCTTCCCTATGGGCATATACCTCAGTGAACTATGCACAGAAGAGACCAGAAGGCTTGTAGGAGTTGAGGCTGGTCCTTGGCTGATTGAGAAGAGATTCATTATCAGCCTGGATGGAGATAAGAAAGCTGTTGGTTCCTCATTCGGGGTGTTTAACAGCTGGCTTCTGGCCATAACAGTACTCTCCCTGACAACATCAAGTTGGCCTTGTTATTTGTTAGGGAGAATGAGGCATGTCGGAAAACTTTTTAGTCCTGTCAGTGGATACTGTTGTAGTTCTTCCCTTCTTGGTTTTATGGTGCTGCCTCTCAAAATGCAGGATGGGCAGAACAAGTGATCCGCTCAGTATATTTGTCCCAGATCCTTCATATCTATGATAATCACCTTAAGTGAGTTAGTCAACCCTCCAAGCTCAAACAAATTTTCCTCCAAAGAGATATCTTATCTATTACAAAGACAGAGTTTTCTAAGATCTTTCTACTGCTCTTATAAAGCTACACAACATACTCTAGGAGCCATCTGGCACATGGGGGAGGGGAATTGCTGGCCAGACTCAACTGATCTCTTGCATCGCTTGAAGTGAGAATTAATAACCAGAGCTCTATGGCCCTTTGAAGGCAATTTCGTAATGCATACCTTCTGAATGATGAAAAGACAGCAATAACCCTAAGCTGATTCTTAGACTACTTAAAAATATAATTCAGAAAAAATGTAAAATTCTAATCAACTACTTTGAAATGTCTTCCATTTTATTATATGACTAATTAAATGTAACTTTGGCAGTCTAGGTATTTAGACACTCAGTGCTCCAGTTTTAAAGTTTTGGAGATGAGAATCTCATCTTTTACTTTTTTGTGCTTCTTTTACTATACAAAAAATGGAAAAATATCATTTTAGAGTCCATCTTTTATAAAGTGTGAATTGTTAATGCAGGACAAGTTTAATGTAGTTTTAGCACAGAATTTTGTGTACTGCTCCTGCTTGAAGGAGACTTTAGGACTACCTAAGACATTATCTGTCCATAGGACTCTATTGTCTAGTCTTTGAGAACTTATCTAAGGCGTACCTTATCTTTAAGGAGAAATTTGAAGATAATGTGAGAATCATGATGCAAACAATCTTTAATGAAAAAAAAAAAAAAAACGACCAAGAAAGATATCAATTTGTGAGAAGGAGGATATTGAAAGACCATAAACAGTATAAGTTCAAAAAGGTTTTTGAAAGCTTTTTTACTAAAAAGTTCATCTGTGATAAGTCAATAGCAATATCTAGCATATCTTGAGCACCTAGAGCAACAGTCCGGTCCCTGCACTAAGTGTTGGGGATTCTAAAATGGGTAAGACAGGATCCTAGATCTTAGAAGGTGTCATTACGTTTTAGGAGAAACAGATAAACAACCACCAGAATGTAGCCCTCCTATGTGTTTCCAGTTTGGGGACACACAGGGAGGGGACTGACAGCATGTTATTCCTGCAAGGGACATCCTGATTTTTTCACTGTGACTTAGAAAATCAGAGTTAAGCAGCTGATTAATAGCATGTGTGGTAATAGTTACTTGTGCTTGTAGAGTACATATGCTTTTCAGAAAGCATTAAATTATGCAAATATATAGATAAAGCAGTGGTAACTGAGAGGATAAACAGCTTGACTAAGAGTAAATAGCTACTGAGTGGTCCCATCCCTCCTGACTTAGAAGCCTGTTTTCAGAAAGGAAACAACCATCTGGAAAAAGAAACAGCCCTTCCATTCTCAGAGCATGTGTGGTAGCGCACTAGCTATCTGGGATGTTATCTGCATTATGTAAAAGAAGGTTCCGTTTTGAAATAGGTTAAATTCCTTCTCATTCCTCAGCTCTGAGCTCATAGGTCACTTCTTCAGGGGAGACTTCCCTGGGCTCCAGACTCCCCCCTATTATGCATTCTCATAGAACTCTGTGCCTCCCACATTAGCATACAGCCCAGTTTGTAATTTGCAAAAGGAACCGGGTCTCTTGCTTTCCAGTATATGCTCAGCATTTAGTGTCTTAACCTGTAGTAGTCACTGAAGAAGTGTTTGCAGAAGAAATTCTTAATTTAAGATTTGTGTGTTATTTTCCTTCTTTTAGATTACCCGACATGTGAACAGCTTACCTGTGCCAACGGAGCCTGCTATAACAGCAGTCAGAAATGTGATGGGAGCATTGACTGCCGAGACTCTTCTGATGAAAGCAACTGCAGTAAGTAACGTGTCCAAGATGTGCAGTGGTATTCACAGTCATTTCTACCGGCCAGTTACACAGTCTCTTTTCGAATTTGTGTTCAGTGAATTCATGTTGGTAGCCTCAAGTCAGTATTTGGAGGTGGGAGTATTTGCACCATGGAAATTGGCAAACACTGACTCCGGGCCTTTTTGTTCCTGGAGAATTCATTGTTAAACATTTACTGGCATGCTGCTGCATAATAAAAATCTCTTTTTAAACTTGAGGCAGAATCTTCTTGTAAAATTAAATGGCTACAGTGCAATTGAACTTCTCTTCTTGCCCTTGTTAACCTTGTTTCACAGCTCAGGAATGTTCACAACACGAGTTCCAGTGTGACATTGGGGTGTGCATCCCTCGTATCCATGTCTGTGACCATTACCCTGATTGTGATGATGGCGCTGATGAGCGTTCTTGCGGTATGGTAACTTCCTTAAGCTGGGTCAGGTTGCCAGGAGTGTTGCCGTAGTTATTTTCTGACGAATGTACCACTCTTTTCAAACAAAAGAGTCACTATGTCTGATGGCAGATGGAGCCAGAAGATCATTTAGGCCCCATGGCAGGAGCTTCAGTAGTGTAGTTAGACCCGGACTCCTTTATCTTCTAAGGATCTGTGTAGAGTTGAAGGATTGCTGACGGACAATGTGCATTCTTTTTCTCTTAGGCTACAAGGGTACAGGGTGTATTGTATCACTAGGCTCTCAAATTACCCATACCTCAGGAATGGGTCTGATAACCTTGGTACTTGAATGAGAGAAGCACTTCGAAGGGAGAGGAAGTTTCCTTATAGCATTGGTCCTAGGTCTCCTCTTTACTTTGAAATTCTTACCACATTGAAATTGGAGGGACAGGAAAGTTTCAGTGTCGTGCAGGTGGGTTTTGTTGCCTCCACTTTTTAACTCTGTCCCTACTTTTTTTTTTTCTCCATTTAATTGCTTGCAAGGCACATCACCTCATTGTTGCCAGCACTGGACTAATTTTTTTAATTGTTTTTTTTTTTTAACATTTGTTTTTGAGAGAGAGAGACAGAGTGCAAGCAGGGAAGGGGCAGAGATAGAGACACAGAATCCGAAGCAGGCTCCAGGCTCTGAGCTGTCTGTACAGAGCCCGATGCAGGGCTTGAACTCATGGACCGTGAGATTATAGCCTGAGCCAGTTGGATGCTTAACTGACTGAGCCACCCAGATGCCCTGACTCTGGACTTATTTTATTGGAATATGTAGTTCAAAGTCCCTGTGAAAGAGTTTTACTGATTTTACAAAATTAGTTGGCACTTTTTTGAGGTCATTTATCTACTAGAATGTTTTGATTTTTGTCACCACACCCGTTTTGATTGATTGGCACCTAGGCCTTGCTAAATTTTTTTCAATATCACCCTAACTTTTTAAAATTATTTTTAAAACAATTATTCATTTTTGAGAGACGGGGAGCATGAGCGGAGGAGGGGCAGAGAGAGAGAGAGAGGGAGACACAGGATCTGAAGCAGGTTCCAGGTTCTGAGCTGTCAGCACAGAGCCTGACGCAGAGCTTAAACTCATGAACTGTGACCTTAGCCAGAGTCGGATGCTTGAGAGACTAAGCAGGCGCCCATCACCCTAACTTTTTATGAGCCATGCTTGATTTCCTTTCTGGCCTCTGGGCTTATTTCAGGGACTGTTTTAAAGAGAATGTGACAACATGGAATGGGTGACTCAGAATCATTTGATCTTAGATAGCAATTTCAGTCCTTGGTGATAAAGCAAGGGCATGTTGGACATTGACATGTCTGTCTGACCTTTATCAATCTGTATTCTTTGTTCTGTGTCCACCTATATCATACTGCCTTGTTTCCAATTCTGAGAGACAGACTGGCACCTGAGTTCATGTCCTTGCCCCAAATTTGCTGTTCTGTTTTCTCCCTTTTTCTCCCCTTTTCCCCCTGTTCTTTGCTGTTGTCTTTTTGTTGTTGTTGTTGACATACTTCAGAGACTAAATTGACATAGTTTTATTTCAGTTTAGGCAGTGAGTTGAACTTCTTGATTTTTCCCAAGTGGTTTGTATCTTTCGAGTGCAGCTGCTGTTTTCTTCCAGCCTACGAGACCTGCAAAGGTAACCAGTTCACTTGCTCCAACGGCTACTGCATTAGTCAAAATAAGGTCTGTGACGGAGAGAGTGACTGCAGAGATAATGGAGATGAAAATGGATGTGGTAAGGAGAAGAGATTCTTATTGGAAAGCATTTTCTTTTCTTTTTTTTTTTTTTAAATATTTTTATTTATTTCTAGGAGAGAGAGATAGAGACAGCGTGAGCAGGGGAGGGTCAGAGAGAGAGGGAGACACAGACTCTGAAACAGGCTCCAGGCTCCGAGCTGGCAGTCAGCACAGAGCCCGACACGGGGCTCGAACCCACGAACCGCGAGATCATGACCCAAGCGAAAGTCGGACGCTTAACCGACTAAGCCACCCAGGCGCCCCTGGAAAGCATTTTCTTAACGTGTTTTTTAGAACTTGTGTTCCTACTCCCCTTGTTAGAAATTATCTGTGTGACAAGCGAGTCTCAGGATTGCCTGCATTTTAAGTAATTTACTGGGTGGGGCAGAAGGAGGTGACTCCACTGGCTTTCCTTAAAAAGACATTGAACCCAATTAGAGAATAAATTATGATCTCTTTCCCGTCATCATCATTAAAGCAGAATAGGTGGGGCACTCTACTCTGTTCCCCTTCTGTAATGCATGCTGACTTTTTCGTTGTCAAATTCGGATTTTCAACCACAGGAGTCACTGACATCCAGTGGTGGAAGAGAGGCCACCACCAGCATGAGTGAAAGAGTTAGGGATTGGTAGTTGCAGGAGAGGCTGCTACCCAGGGAATTGTTTCAAGATTCTTTGAGAAGGAAATTGCCAATGATATTCACCTCCTTCACCAGCAGTACCTCCAACAGTTCAGAAGTTACTAACACCCACAGCATAAGGCAAGTTCTGTACTGTTCCAGCCTCTGATGTAATAAGAGTGATGCTTGGAGAAGACCCATTGGTTTTGCTTTCCCAAGAAATAGTATTCCTGCAGTATAGTCGTAGTTTTTCTTACACTGATGACATTACACTAAAGAAAAAAAAAAAATCAAAACACCAAAAAAAAAAAGGACAGAGAAAAACAAAGTAAAAACTCAGGAATCCTAGTATTACCTTGATAGCCTTAGTTCTATGATTCATGATTTAAATTAACTGCATTTTCTTCTAGGGGTTATTAATCTAGTTTGTTTGATAATTCAGGTCCATGTCTCTTCTTACTCTTATAAACTGGTGCCTACCCTAGAATGGAATTTGAATAATTCCATTTGCCACTTCTCAGAATCCCAATAAAAGGCCAGTAGTATGATTAGAAATTAGTAGTTTAGATCACTTGTAGACTTCACTTGTCCACCTGGTGTATATTCTCTATAATGATTAAAAAGAGTTGGCTTCTCGTGTAGCCTGTGACTCTTCTGCTCCTCTGCAGACCTCAGTACTCGGGTTCATGAATGTTACCCAGGCGAATGGGCTTGTCCAGAGTCTGGAAAATGCATCTCAGTTACCAGTGTTTGTGATGGGAAGTTAGATTGTCCAGGAGGAGAAGATGAAACTAATAGTGCCAAAGGACTATTTTGTGGTGAGTATGGAAATTTATCTGGGTAGTTTTCAGGTAAAGACTTTTAAAAAATTGTTTTTGAGAGAGAGGAAGAGAGCACACATGAGTGAAGTGGGGAGGAGAGGGAGACAGAGGATCCAAAAAAGGCTCTGTGCTGACAGCAGATAGCCCAATGTGGGGTTTGAACACACAAACCATGAGATCATCACTTGAGCTGAAGTAGGAAGCTTAACCCGCTGAGCCACCCAGGCACCCCTGAGATAAAAAGGTTTCTGTTTTTCTCTAATAGATTGCCAAATTCAGAGAGTATTGGTGTTTGCATAACTATCCCAAAACTTACTGGCTTAAACCAAGTTATATTTGTTTCTTATGGTTCTGTGGGTTGGCTAGGAAGTTCTCATGGTCTAGACCAGCTCACTGACACATCAAAGATATTAAAATAAAAACCCAGTCCAATCTCTTTCCACATGGTGATAGAAAAAGCAAACCCTAGTGAATGAGCTCTTTTTTTTTTTTTTTTAATTTTTAATGTTATATTTATTTCAGAGAGAGAGAGAGACAGCATAAGCAGGGGAAGGTCAGAGAGAGAGGGAGACATAGAATCTGAAACAGGCTCCAGGCTCTGAGCACAGAGCCCGACATGGGGCTTGAACCCACAAACCATGAGATCATGACCTGAGCTGAAGTCGGACGCTTAAGTGACTGAGCCACCCAGGCGCCCCATGAATGAGCTCTTTTAAACCTCTTCTTAGGTCATGTTTACTAAATGTGTTATTGCCAAAGCAAGTCATCTGGCCAAGCCTAGATTCAATGGGTTGATGAAACAGACTCCATCTCTTACTGGGAAGAACTTCAGAATATTTGTGGTGTTTTCCTTGTCACCCAGGTAGAATGGTCTTAATGGCAACTTTGATGATTCTAAAGGTGTTCTGGAGATTTTATTCCCTGGGTTATACTTATGGAAAAGTCTTGTCTGATTATATTCAAAAAAAGAAGCTTCTGATTTCTGGGACATATACCTTATATTCGTTTTTCTTTTTTCTTATTTATCTATCATCTATCTCTACAGCTAGGGAGAAAGAGAGGGAGGGAGAGAGAGAATCAGAGAGAGAGAATCCCAAGCAGGTGCTGCACTGTCAGCATGGAGTCTGATGCAGGACTCGAATCATAAAACATAAGATCATAATCTCATCCAAAAACACTTAACTTGAATTAAAGCTTAACCGACTGAGCCACCCAGGCACTCCAGTTTTTCTTTTTTCTTTTTCTGTGGTTGTAGAATATCCCTCCACCATCAACCCATCAACTCTGGACAACTGACTGTCCTATAAGGGAATACAATTTATTACCTTGATTCCATCAATAGTGTACTCTATAAATTATCCAATAGTTGTTTAAAAGTGGCCATGGTTAACATGTTTTATGTTATTCTCAATCCAGTCACTTGGGAATTCTTAACTTTTTTTCCTACTATGTAGACAAAAGGATAGGCTTATGACCTGATTTTTCCATAAATAGTCCTTAAGATGATTTATAATTGCATACAGTTATAACTTTAAAAGGATTTATTTTTTAAAAATATGATTGCTCTTTTTTTGCATAATATTGCAGTAAGGCTTGAATAGTAATGATGTCTATGTCTCTACTACATGCTACTTAACTTTTAGGTTTGATAAAAGAAGCTTTTACTTTAAGGGTAAATTAGTCTTGTCCAGAGGTCACCATTCATTTAACAAATTGTTTTTCTCTGTTTAGAAGGGCATTTGTGTAATGTAATGCTCTGTGAGTACCATTGCCGCAGATCACCAACTGGAGGGATGTGTTATTGTCCCCTTCGTTTAATTGTTGACCAAAATGACACCACCCACTGTGTTGGTAAGTGACAGGTGGGAGCGCCTTGTGTTTCATCACGGTGTGGCGGCACTGATGGGTTCTGTGGTCTCTGACATCAAGGGGTTTGTGGTTGTGGATGAGAGTGTCGATCTTTATAACAAAAAGCAACACAGTCCCCATAGAAAACTTATGAAGTTTTACATATCAAGTTTTAAGTCTGAGAAAATTTTGTGAACTGCATAAGGCAAAAGAGTGGTTCTTTCAAAAAAAATTTTTTAATGTTTATTTATTTTTGAGACAAAGAGAGACACAGCATGGGGGGGGGATGGGCAGAGACAGATGCAACCTTAATTCAACCTTGTATTATGCAAGCAATGGATACAGATCCATGTTATTTTTTTTTTTAATTTTTAATTTATTTCTGAGAAGAGAGAGAGAGAGAGAGGCAGGCAGCATGAGCAGTGGAGGGTCAGAGAGAGTGGGAGACGCAGAATCTGAAGCAGGCTCCAGGCTCTGAACTGTCAGGTACAGAGCCTGACGTGGGGCTCAAACTCACGAACTGAAAGATCATGACCTGAGCCGAAGTCAGATGCTCAACTGACTTAGCCACCCAGGTGCCCCAAGAGTGGTTCTTTTGAGTGAGTTGGCTAGCAACCTGTCTACAACCTCATGAAGGAAGAAATCTTGTTATGTTTTCTTTTCAAGTATTTGGAAACAGGGTTGGTGTGGCCATATTGGTTATTTAATACAGTATAACATGCATGTGGATGTCTTACCACATGGCCTTGTCTCTTCCCTGACATCTTCTCTAGGATGCTAGTACCTCTTCAGGACACAGCAACTAAAGAGCGGTCACGTAACACAGTTCATGATCTCACTGTTCACTGAGGGCCAGTCAGTGCCCATGCCATGCTGGTTGTTAATCCTATTGATTTCACATCTACTTGAAGTTTCTTGAAGCTTGGTTCAAGAGCAAACACTATCATTTTGCTTCATCTGGATGGCATTGAACTAGATGCTGGTGCACCAGATATTTCCCACAGCTCTCTTATCTGAATTGTAAGAATGTAAGAAATTTTTGAGTGTGATGTGATCTGGCTTTGCATCCTTCTGTGATTAGGATGGGGTCTTATAGGAGAACTACTATGGACAAGTATCATCAATTTTGAAGTTTTTGTAGGACTTAAACAATGGATTTTTAATACTCTTATTTCTCTTTCCTTCTTTCTAATTTTTGATACACAAACAACAAACCTATTAGCAAAAAGTGTGCATAGAGGTTTAAAACAACAACAACACAACTTTGTTTTTACTGGTGTTGGCAAAAGGGCATCTGGAATGCAGCTGTGATGATTCATTAAAATTAAGTTTGGTAGTCATCTATGGATCTCAAAAGGTAGATAATTCAGAGTTTTCCCAGGATATTTGTGTTCTTTTGATAGACTTACAAATGAGAGGGGTTCTTCAGGGCTTTCTGAATAAAAAGAGACATGGAATATGTAAGAAATGCTTTTACAAAAGTACTTCTGAAATAATTTCCAAAATATCAATATAATTTGGCCAAAGATACTGAGTTTGGATGAACCCGATGAAGTTACTCAGTCTTTAATCTCAGCTTTTGGCTTCCAATTTGATTATACTGTATCAAATATGGTTGATCTTTCTTTAATTTTTTAAAGTTTTTTTTTAATTTTGTGAGAGGAAGAGAGAGAGCGAGAGCAAGAGAGAGAGAGAGAGAGAGAGAGAGAGAGAGAGAATAAGCAGGAAAGGGGCAGAGAGAGACACAGAATTTAAAGAGGTCTCCAGGCTCCAAGCTGACAGCACAGAGCCTGCCATGGGCATCGAACTCACAAACTGTGAGATCATGACCTGAGGTGAAGTCAGATGCTTAACTGACTGAGCTACCCAGGCGCCCCAGATATTGTTGATCTTAATAACTATTCACAGCCAGAAAAAATTTAATGCCACAAATTAACTCTGGTTTACAAATTTAACTTGGAACTTTTGAGAAAGTCTATTCCTCAGCGTTATGAAAACCATTATAATCTGACTCATTATTGTGTTGTATGCCAAGAAAAACAAGATTTTTATATCCAGTAGAGCAGCGCAATTAAGGTGGTCCTTGTGGTGTCCAAAGGCATTTTAAGTTTCTAATGTTGGGACCATGCCCCAAAGTTTGCCCATGATCTGATTTTTTCCTCTGAAGTAACAGTATAGTTACTTGTTGAATATAAGGCATGTCACAGGACAAGACATGCATATAAAATAAGACGTGTGCTTTGTGCAAGTCACCCCAAGAGATTCTGAAGACTCAGAGACAACTCAGAATTATTTAAGGAAGCCCCCAAATTTCTAGTCATTTGAAAATATTCTACAAATAAAAGATTATGATCTGCAATGGGCATTAAATGAGATTAGGACACTTTTTGTGTTTTATTATTACCATCATCATCATTTTCACCACCACCAACATCACACTGGGGATGCGTTCAGGTAATTAAAAAATACTCTTCACATGAGTGGGTGGTTTTCTGACTTTGGAGCCCCTGCCTGGGTTGCCTGGCTTCCCTGTGAAGGTTCATCCCCGTTTCCTCAGAGTGCTGCTCACTATGGGTTGAAGTTGCTCCTTTGTCTTTGGCAATTGTCAGGTGCCTCCCCATCCCCCAGCCCCCTTATTGCCACCCACCTGCCAATTCGATTTCTAGTCTTTTTAGTTCTCTAGGCATTTCTCCTTTCTCTTAGTAGAAAAGGAATTCCAACAGAAATACCAGAAGCCACATTGTCAGTATTCTATCAGCTTCTCTTTTCTACCTCTCTCAATTCCGAAGAGGAGATGCAGCCGAGCTGCCTTGCATTTGGAACTTGATAGGCTGTGACTTCTATTCAGTAAAAGTGATTGCTCTTTCAGAATCCCTGGCTTAGTCTTGTGATGCCCTACAGCCTGTTCTTAGACATTGTTTTTTTGCACCCCAGAGTCTCGATAGCACATTTACCAACACTCCCTCCACCCCAAGTCCCCCAGTATCTAAGTCTATGACGAGCTTTGGGTTTCAAGTGCCTAGAGCTACTTGTCAGAGGCTACTGGGTCTCTTTGTTTTGAAGTCTGAAATACATGAAAAACTGTCGTAATGAGTTTTTAAAAAATACATTTAACCTACTGGTGAATGTAATATAGAAAATTCCATATTATGCTGTGGCACAAGATAATTTCAGGGTTTATAGAATACACCCAGTTCCTAGCACACTGGAAGTAGTTGGTCTGGTACTTCAGCACTAGTTTTAACTTCCATGATGAACGTCTTTTCATCCCTGCAGTATGTGCTTGGACCTTTAGTACAGATAACTTCATTTGGAGATGAGATCAAAAGTCTGCAGTTGGGGGCCTTTGCGACTTTTAGGCCCCGTGCCATCTATAGAGACCTTTTCTGTGATCTCTGTTTTTCAAAGATGTGTTCTTTATCCCCCGAGTTTTGAAGCTGGGTTAACATTTATTTCATAGACTATATTTTGCTCTCTTTGTAAAAAGAACACATTATTTTGGATATATGACATTATGAAACCAGTTAACACTTGTTTTAGCTGAGCTTTTAGGGAAATTCTTTTGGTTTGCTCTTTCAAGCATTTGAACTCAATAAACACTCTCCTTATGGCTGTGATACTCTGCATGGCTGACTCATTACAGAGGCCTCAGGTGTTGGAAACAAACCTATGTGACATCTATCATCTTAGACACGGCTCTCCAGTGAATGCCTCAGTGGTAATCAAGAATAAAATCGAATAATCCTGACACGAAATCTTGTGTACTTGTACCATTCATCTGCCTCTGGTAGTCTTGACATGGCTGTGGAGCCTCTGACACGTGCTGAAGCAGTTTACCAGGGTCATTGTTTCTGATTGACAGGACATGCTGTTTGTTGACGGAATGACATCTTGGTTCGGAGTTAGGGCAGGGAGGTCATTCGGCATGGTGGGATTTCAGACAACCAGATTGATCCGACAGTGTCCAAGGGGGTCTAAGCTAAAAAGGGGTTTTTGAATTATTTTCAAAGTAGTATCTGTTGGTATGAGGTGATAAAGGATAAAAAGGAAAGAAAAATAGATAAAGGCAATGGGGTAGAAGGTGGTATTGTAAAGCAGTGTTTTAGGGTTTTAGACAGTTTGCACTGCTTTTCTCTTCTCATGAAAAGCCTCAAGTCTACTTTCATTTTTCTTGTTTTCACTTTGGCTGGTGTATATAATTACCCTTCATTTTTATCAATAATGCAGAGTATAATCTTATTCATTCATTAAAAGTGACACTGATTTTATACACTCTCAACCTGTAAAGTACTTTGTAGCCCAGGTAATAGGAAGGGGATTTGCACCTCAGAATTCCTAGTTATGACTTCTTCACCTTTGGTTTTCTTCTGTTTGACATCAGAACTCCTGCTCCCAGGGTGATTACAGGCCCTTAGATATATTCTCATCGGTCTTGCACTCAAAATGAGGTCATGACATTCTGGGAGTTTGAGGGCGAATATCCTGTACTTTCATTTTTACTGAGGCGAAGCCTCAGGTGGTGCTTTCTCAGGGCTGAGGTGAGGGCACAGAAGAGATAAATCATGAAGGGGCCTTTTATTTATACTCACATGCCTTTTACCTTGTTATGTCCAAATCGGATTAATATCTCCCTTTGGTTAGTCACAGTCTTTGGAAAGAAAGATATGAAGGCCCATGTTGTTATAGTTGATCTTGAGGGAAAACTGGAAACTTTAGCTTGATCCCAGGACTTTCTCCAGCTTTGTAGTTGGGGAGTTGTGAGATGGTGGGCCCCCCAGCAGGTATGGTAGAACTCAGTTCACAACTCTGACATTTGTTGCAAGTGTAATCAGGTCCTAGAAATGTGGAGAGTGCTTTCAGAAATTATAATTTACTGAGGACCTGTTGGTATAGATATGATGGTCTTCCTCCCAGTTAAAGAGAGCAGGGTGAAGGAGGCTGAGAGTAGATGTGAACTTGGAGGGTCAAATGAAATATTTGGTAACAGTCTACTAAGGATAGGACAATTTCTGTACCCCTTCAGCTGTACAGTCTTTGAGAAAGACTCTTTATATCTTGTGTTCCATCTGCTTATCCCCCCGCCCCCCCATTGTATTGTTTATACATTGTAATACATTATATTGTTTATTGTCAGTTTTACACAGTAGAACTATGGGCAATGGTGGCAGTAAGCGGAGCTTGGCCATGTAATTGCTTTCAAGGAACACTTAATTAAATGAATGAATAAGAAGTTAATGAATAAGTAGAAGAGATATTTTTCATGTCTTAAAAATAATTTAACTTTAATTTTGGTTATAATTTTTGACATCAGAAGAAAGGCAGCTGTGCAAATGGATCTTTCCAAGTACTTTTTTGCAGTTACAGTTTTATATCTTCTGGAGGGGATGGGTATAAGGCCGGTCTTACTTTCTTCTAATGTAGCACTGTCTAATAGAAATTTCTGCCATGGTGGAAATGTACTATATCTATATTTTCAAATAGGGTAACCACTGATCATATCACTTGAAATATGGCAAGTAAGACCAAGAAAATGAATTATTAATTTTATTTCATTTGATTTATTTTATTTTTTAAATATTTATTCATTTTGAGAGAGAAAGAGAGAGAGCAGGGAAGGAAGGGCAGAGCAGGAGGGGCAGAGAGAGAATCCCAAGCAGGCTCCATACTGTCAGTGTGCAAACCATGAGATCAATCAAGAGTTGGATGCTTAACCAGTTGAACCACCCCAGGTGCCCCTAATTTTATTTCATCTTAATTAATTTAAATATAAGTTTGGGAAGCTACCCTTGGCTTGTGGCTACTATATGAGAAAGAAAAGAAATTCAGATATTTTGTAAATCAACATTAATAAATTAAGTGCAATACCACAAGGCTACGAATCTCAGTAGTGCTGTGCATCCTCTGTAAAATTGTCCTTTGTGAAGATTTTAAAGTACTGTTCAAATCCTTTTGGATTTTCCATAATACGAAATGTCTGTTCTGAATTCCTATTTTTTATTGTATACCTAGAATCTGGGCTACTTCCAGAAGGTACTTATTTAGTTATGAACATCACCACATTCTTATATAACCTGTTCAAGATTTTTGTCAGAGTGTGCTCAAAAAATGCTGGTAGACATGATTACAAATGTTTATTTACTATGTGGCAGAATTTAAAAGTTGCCAGATATGGGGAGCTTGTGACCAAATATGTGAAGACCGAGGGGACCATCACCGGTGCCACTGCGCGGAAGGGTATGTCTTGGAGCATCAGCGGCATTGCAAAGCTAATACTTCCTGTGAGTCACTTAAGGATACTTGTTATATCTTGGAATACAAAACTTATTACTAATATCCTCCTTCCATAGCAGATAACAAAAGAAATATCAGCATTTATGTGGTTAGCAGGGTTTTATCATCTCCAATTAGGAGTGGGCCCTGCTGCTGGAAGAATGGGTCCATATTAATTTCATACTTTGATTCTTAGGGACCAATTTGTGGATTATGTCTATTCATGTTTTTTGTTTTCTGTTTTTTTTTTTTTTTAATAATGGTTGCTTGTTTGCTTGGGGTCTGAGTTTTTGTGTCATCTGCCACATTTAATTGTGGATTATTACTTGTACATTTAAATTTTAAATAATTTACCTACCATAAATGTGGGTGACTAGTATCTATAGAAATACTTTTGTCATTGTTTATGAAACATTTAGGAGTGGTTCCAAATGGACCTATGAAACCTGGATTGGAATTTTGGGGCATGCCCTCATTCTGGATGATTTTTTTAGAATGAATCTAGGAGTACTGTAGTATAGAAAATTAAGGGGAAAATCTGTTTAAGAAAAGATACTCCCCTTCCCCCGAACATTTTGTCATTGCATCATGCATTTCTGAGGCTAAGAAGATCTTGACTTTGTTCCTTTTTTCCAATGTTTTTTTTCCCTGCACATCATTTTGAAGTTTCTTTGGAGGCCTTCCGAAATTTATCTACTCATATAATTGATGAATTTCCCATTTCCAAGTTATTTTCCTGTACAAAATCTGACTTGCTGTGTAGTAACTTTTTGTCACAGTTAATTTTTAACAAATGTATTTATTTTTGAATGGATAATAAATTCATATGTTCAAAAACTCTAAACTATAAAAATGTATTTCTCCATCACTGTTTCTCTCTGCCCAAATTACACTTCTGTTCTCTCATGGATATTTCTCTGCCCAGTTTCCACTTCCCCTCTCCCATGGATAATCATTGTTTATTTCAACTCTAGAGATCGTTAAATGCGTAAATAAGAATGTACAAATATAGGTTTTAATTCTATTTTTCTATGTACACAGTTCTGCATTTACTGATGTGTATCAACACAGAGGTCTTTTCTTCACTCTTTTTTTATGGTGGCATAATTTTCCATTTTTTGATGTGTGTTATTTAACTAGTCCCCTACTAATGGACTTTTATATTATTATTTTTTTTTATCCTTTACCATTGCAAACAAGACTGTGAAGAAAACCTTGAAGTTCATGTGCCATTTTGAATGCTTGTGAGTTTGTAGGTAAAGCAGATTTGGATCTTCATTGCCATATTTTTCACAGTGATTTCCCAGTAATCCTTAAGATACGTTCTGTGCTTTACACAATCTGAAGTTGTTCATGGGGTCAGGTGCCCATGTCATAGAGGATTCTTGAAAATACCTGATGTATTCCCCTAAGTGTCCTTCAAAGTGCATTGGACTAGCAGTCAGGACACTTGAATTCTTGGTAGACTCTGTTCCTAACTTACTTTGATTTTGGACAGTTCATCAAGCATCTTTGTGCCTCCATTTGCTTATCGGTAAACTGGGTAGAGTGATACCCATATGCCTGCTTCAGAAGTTTATTTTAAAATCAAATAAGATAACAAAAAAGAAGAATTTGAAAAGACAGGAAGCCTATCAGTTGTAAGTTCTCCAGAGAGTGATATGCATATATTTGTTCACTGGAAGGAGCTATAATACCTTTCTTCTTCACATTTAGTTGAGCAGGCCTCTGTTATCTTCTCCAACGGTCGGGATTTGCTAATTGGTGATATTCATGGAAGGAACTTTTCGATGCTCGTGGAGTCTCAAAATCGTGGAGTGGTTGTGGGTGTGGATTTTCACTATCACCTACACAGAGTCTTTTGGACTGACACGGTGCAAGATAAGGTAAATAGAAATTTCAGGAGTGTAGCTTGGGAGCTGATAGAACCCCAAGCACAGAGTGTTGATAGCTTTCATTTTTGGGGGAGTGGAAAGTTCTTTTGTTTTCTAACAAAAAAAGGCCCTTGAGATATTTTATGTTAATCAGCACCTTTTCCATGCTATACTATTACATGTGACCTATTAAACAAAGCAGTCTATTATATGAATTAGCCTTGAGCAACTTTTAATTTTATTCGAAATTGAGTCCAAAAGCCTAATTAAAAGAAATAGTAGACATTCTTTCAAAACTGGATAGATATTTGGTAGTAATTTTTGACACTTGATCATTTAAAATGTAAAAACTACTCTGCTTCTTTGGATGATAAAAATCAGATTTTACCGGCATCTTCTAAATGGAACTGTAATGGGAGATTCGTTAACAAATATTGACAGCATTTTGTTTAACAGCCAAAATTTCATTATTCTGTCTTATTTGGAAAGTGTGACAGATTTAATTTCAACCTTGAGTGATGCAATAGAGATTTTTTTAAAAACATAAATTTTAGAGACTTATAAAGAGTTATGGAATGTTATTTCTTACTCTTAAATTTCCTGTACTATTAATGAAATTTTAATTCAATTATGTGATGACTTGCATAAAGTTTCTAAAAAATGAGAATTTAGATTACTAACAATACTGATTTGATTAAAGCTAAAAATCAACACAAACCATCATCACCTCCTCCACAAAAAAATCCACATTCTCTAATGAAGCTTTCGATAGCTACCAAGAATTATAAATTCAGGATTTAAAAAGGTTCAACTTTTTATATTTGCCTTACATATATGTTGAAATAATCTTTCTCCCCAGGAACCCATCTTACCAAGTCTCAGAATTTTTATTATTATTATTTATTTTTACATCCAGATGACTGACTGGTACAACTTACATAAATATACTGAATGAATATAGGAAAACAGTGCCCACAGTTATGCTTAAGAAATGTAATTTTGTTTTTTCTTTTAGGTTTTTTCGGTTGACATTAATGGCTTAAATATCGAAGAAGTTGTTTCTCTTGATGATCCAGAGAATCTGGCTGTAGATTGGGTTAATAATAAACTTTATTTAGTAGAGACGAAGGTCAACCGCATAGATCTGGTAAATATAGACGGAAGCCACCGGGTTGTCCTCATAACTGAAAACTTGGGGCATCCTCGAGGAATTGCCGTGGACCCTACACTTGGGTAAGTGATGTGAAAATATACTGGTTTTAGTATTTTTGGAGTTTTATTTTTCCCCTTATATATAAAACATCCATTGGATTAAATAAAGATTAATTCTGATTTCTTGTAGGCTCTAAAACTCGTGCTTTTTTTTTAATGTCTCCTTTCATATAAACTTTAAAGGAGTGTACCTCTACTGGTGTACTAAGAGTATGTGATTTTTTGGGGGGATATGAATTTTATTTTTAATGTTCACCACATTTGCCTGGCTGAGAGACTGGACTCTCATCTGACCCAATCTAATGATATTGTTACAACTAAATGTCGCTTTTGATTCACCATCATCAAGATGATCATCCTGACATGAATTAGTTATAAAGTTTTTTTTGTTTTTTTTTTTTAATTTTTAGTGTTTATTTTTGAGAGAGATAGACAGCACAAGCTGGGGAGGGGCAGAGAAAGTCCAAAGCCGGCTCCAGGCTGTGAGCTGCTAGCACAGAGTCTGATGTGGGGCTCAAATCCACAAACCAGGAGATAATGACCTGAGCTGAAGTTGTGTGTATAACTGACTGAGCCACCCAGGTCCCCCAGCTATAAAATTTTTTAAAGAGAGGAAAGAAGATTGAAACGATGGCTTTGGCACTTGTTATAAACTGGAATTGAGATGACAATGGTAATACCTAATTACAAGTTGTTTAATGGGCATCACCCCATCAAGATTGGAAATGGTTACTTGTCTTCAGGTGTAAATTCAAATATTCCTTCTGTCCACTTTGAGAACAGTTATAGGAGACTTAGCTTTCTCTCAGATTTTCAAAGTTGGATCTTAGAACCGTTGTTTGAACTTTGGGCTACTGAAGGGCTGGTGAATGATGATTATTCATTTTTACTTCATGGTAATGGATATGTTCTGTAGACTATGCCTTAGACTGGGGAATTACAGAGGGAAATGGTTTGATAGCTCATTTGAAAATGTATGTGTAAGTTTTCCTGGGTATAAAAAAGTGAAGGCGGAGCCAGGGATCAGGGGAGAAAGTTAAGAAGATATGAATTTTTAGGCTGCCATATTAATGCATTTTCATAGTTGCTGTTTGGAGTTGTTGACTCTCTTGAGTGGCCCTCATAGTCTTTTTTGTTGTTTTATACTCCCATGCTTCTCTAATCAGCTGGAGGAAATTTCCATTGATCCAAACACACCACCTAACCTTGTAAAATGACTGTCATCTTTGGTTTTTCTTTTGTAGTTATCTATTTTTCTCTGATTGGAAGAGCCTTTCTGGGGAACCTAAGGTGGAAAGGGCTTTCATGGATGGCACCAACCGTAAAGACTTGGTAAAAACAAAATTGGGATGGCCTGCTGGGATAACCCTGGATATAGTATCAAAGCGTGTTTACTGGGTCGACTGCCGGTTTGACTACATTGAGACTGTAACTTATGATGGAGTTCAAAGGTAAGAAGTATTTTTTATAGCTTCATATTTTTGGGGGAAAGTATATAAAATTCATGGGGAGGGATACAGAGAGACCGGAAGAATTAAAATACTTTAAAATTAAGATACTGGGTGACTCAGTCAGTTAAGCATCCGACTTCAGCTTAGGTCATGATCTCATGGTTGGTGAGTTTGAGTCCCGCATGGGGTGAGCTTGAGTCCTGCTTCTCGTGAGCCCCACTTCTCTCCTTCCCTCTCTCTTTTTTTGCCCCTTGATCACTTGCACTCCCCCCTCTCAAAAAAAAAATATGGCTTTGTTGGTTGACCTTACATCTTGAGTGACTTTTGTGTTGACATTTGTGTGTAGTGACATTTTTTTGGGCGGGGGAGACTAACTTTTCTTGTATTCCATAATAATAACTCATTCAATATTATTTAGAGCATTTGTTCTTTGATTTCTCCTCTCCAACCTTTACTCCACTTCCAGCTGGAACACGTTATTTTCTTTAACTCCTGAGAATCTGTTTATTTCTCTGGGTCCCTCACGGTTTATTTCCAAAGATCACTTTATGTTTTTGCTTACTAATTTCCCCCAGTGAATAAGTAAGTTTTATTATTTATTTAACATTATCTGGTGGGTTTTAACTGAATTTTACTCTGCCCTTATATATTTCAAATTTCAAAGAGAAATTCTGACTTGCTGTTTACCTGATGTACTTCAAAGATAGTTAAGAATGAGCATAAAATATGGTATACTTTTTATTTCATCTTATTAGTTTGATTAGAGGTAACTATATTAGTTAAATTAACTATTTTAGTTTCTCTCCTTTTCATATTTTCAAAAATTGGTAAATCCACAGTCTTTAGATTTTGACTAACAAAAATTACTTCGTGGATTCAGCAAATAAACTGGCCAATTTAATTTTCCAAATGACTTGACTTTATTGTTTTCTTATTTATTTACTTATGAGAGAGAGAGAGGAGAGAGAGAGAGAGACAACGTGAGCAGGGGACGGTCAGAGAGAGAGGGAGACACAGAATCTGAAACAGGCTCTGAGCTGGCTGTCAGCACAGAGCCCGATGCGGGGCTCAAACCCACGAACCGTGAGATCATGACCTGAGCTGAAGTCAGACGCTTAACCGACTGAGCCACCCAGGCGCCCCAGCTTTATTGTTTTCTTAATGGAAGGAATATTACATTTTTGGTTTCTTCTTATAGAGATAATTGTAAAGGTGGTATCACAGTTTGCCACTAGATGTCATATTCTTAAAACAATCTCTACTTGATTAAATGAAGTGATTGGATATTAAAACTATGACTTATCGCAGAAACTAGTTCCCATAGTGAGAATATGAATTAATTTAATTTTAAAAATATCAGTCAACCCAGTAAATCATATAAAAACAATTGAGAAATTGCCTAAATTTTTTTTGTCTTTCATCAGTGTTTTGACATTATATCAGATGCTAAGGTTAAAAAACTCAGTGTAGTTTCAGGAATATTTCAATGCTGTGCTGGCTATGAAGAAACACCAAACAGCTATCTTTTTTTTTTTTTTAATTTTTAATGTTTTTATTTATTTCTANATTTATTTCTAGGAGAGAGAGAGAGAGAGAGGCAGCGTGAGCAGGGGAGGGTCAGAGAGAGAGGGAGACACAGACTGAAACAGGCTCCAGGCTCTGAGCTGGCAGTCAGCACAGAGCCCGACGCGGGGCTCGAACCCACGAACCGCGAGATCATGACCTAAGCGAAAGTCGGATGCTCAACCGACTGAGCCACCCAGGCACCTCACACCAAACAGCTATCTTAAAGCTAACTAAGTATAGCTGAAATCATAAAGTCATTGCCTATTGCTTTGCCAGCAGGTGGCATTCAGGGTTCTGGAATTTCCTAACTGAAAAAGAAAAACCATTCTCTAATCTTAACATACCATGTCATTATTGAGTGCTTTAAGGTATGATAACTTGCCACCTTTGTTTTTGTTTTTTCTTTTGTTTTTTTGTTTTCTTTTTTACATTTTGGTGTAAAGCCTTAGTATCTTCAGTTCTTAGAGTTCTTTTGTGCATTTTTGTTTTCAGGGCTCTTAAGGTTTTTCCATAAGGTCTTTCTCTTTTGGTACAAGGGAAAAAAATAAGTTCTTTCTCATGAACCATCCTCTACTTCACTTTCTTTATATGGCCTAAGTGAATTACCATTTATGTAGAAGAAGTTATGGTAGACATTATCCTTTGCTTGGCACCTTTTACTTCTCTTTTCTTTTATTACTTCTATTTTACTTCTTGTTAAGCAGCTTTGGCCACTCTGTCTTCACTACAAATGTAATGAGAGACAGTTTTATCAAGCAGAGACATGGCAGTAGTAATATTTTTTGGTTTCCCAGAGCGACATCAGGAATAGATCTATATGGTTGTTCTGGGTTGAATTGTTCTACTCACTATCCTGCTGTCTAATTGCTAAGAAATGGTTAATGATACAGTATGAACTACGTTGAGGGTATCTGCTACCACATTTCCATTCCCTTGTTGTACTCTTGCACCTATGGATTTCAAAATGATATTTAACATCTGTGCCCCTCTTTTTTTGTGGGGCAACCTTCAAAGAATGAGAAGCATGTGGGAAAACAGTAATTTTTTTAAAAAATCTAGAATAAACTAGGACTGGAATTTTATTTTCAAGGGTCTTTTTCAAGAGACAACATGAAATTCCTTCTTTCAAATGTAGGTGGAGATATTTCTACAACTTAATAGTATTTTTCTATATATTCTACATTTGTATCAAGAAATTACTTCGCTTTTTTGGGTGTTTACTTGAACTAATTCCACTTTTAATCAAAAGTAAGGTAAAAAAAATTGTGTGATGTACATCTTTTGCAACAGGAAGATGGTAGTCCGAGGAGGCTCTCTTGTTCCTCATCCCTTTGGAATAAGCTTGTTTGAAAATCATGTATACTTTACTGACTGGACAAAGATGGCTGTAATAAAGGCAAACAAGTTCAGAGAGACCAGTCCACAACTATACCACCAGACCTCTCTAAGGCCCTTTGGAGTGACTATTTACCATTCCCTCAGGCAGCCTTATGGTATGTATGCCCCAGAACAATGGAAACCCTGCTTGGTAGAGAGCTACCTTGCTTTGGTAGAAAGAGTTTTTCAAAGCTATGGAAGTTAATGGTGGGCGATCTCATGAGATTTGGATAGCATTTTTAAATACATGGTGGATTATCTAGAGAATTAAACTCTCTGAAATTGGCTCTGTAGATTCAGGGACTTTCTGGAGAAATTGATGTATTTTAGAGTTAAAATGCCAAATCTGCAAGGAACTTAGAGATGTACTTAACAGATATTAATTGGCACCAGCAATGTGCCAGGTCCTGTTTAAATGCTGGGGAGAGAGACCAAACAAACTAAACCAAAATATGTGTTCACATTCTACTAGGAGAAATCTTGTATTCAGTCCTTTAATATTGAAGTTGAGGAAATTGAGGCCCAGAAGAAAAAATAATATGCTTAAGTGTTCATTTGAGGTGATGTCAGAGCCAATTTCTCTTCTCTGTTGTATATATATGACACCTGTTATTTGGTTTGTATTGGGTCTGTCATAGACCAACTGTACTTGGTGTCTCATAGACTGGTCACTTATGAATGAAAGAAAAGAAATATTTTGATTCAGACACTATATATACTTCTGCTATTTTATAGTAAGTCTTGTTTTAAATTGACATGACTGTTGTGACTGTATATGGCTCATTTCTGTGTTTGCTTGTGCATCAAAGAAAATAAATATGATAAACTGTGTTGACTGAAAGCTTACAACCAGTGAATAGTAATTCAGGGAAAGGTAGATTTTACTTTAAAACTCCCTTGTTAAGTAGTGGGTCTGACTTTACAGTGGAGAGTGACTATAAAGTAATTAGTTTTGTTTTTTTTAACAAAAAATCAGCCATTAGAACTGATACATTCCAGTGAATATGCCTCAATGTATTCATCCTGGGAAAATATATACTTTAGTTGAAAAACATGCTACACAAGTTTATCAGCTATTAAATTCCTATTTGTCTTTGACCAAAAAAATTAACTAATTTTATCATCCAAATTCTTTCTCTTTGTAGTTTCCTTAAATCAATCCACCTGAGAAGGTAAAGAGACAATTTTAAAGAATAAGTCAAAGGCTAAGAAGACAATTTTCAAAGCAGACATGACATTTTTGGCCCTGACACCTTTGTGTATAGTGAGCTTTTTGAGTCACTGCTTTTAGAATGGGTTTTTGAAGTATTAACTGGTATGCCTGTATTGCAGGCATGGATGGTTTTGGAATTAGAACTGGTTTTGGAACTGGATTTAGAACTTCTAGTTTAGTTGCTGAATAATTTTGGGCAAGTGGCATTAGCTTCTAGGGCTTTGGTTTCCTCTTTTATACAATTGAAATAATAATACTTAGTTCTTAGAGTTATTGATTGTAAGCTGGCCTAATTTCAAAGCAAGAATCCAGTGAATAATAGTTCCTTATTATATCTCATAAATGGTAAAAATAAAACTAAAGTTTTTTTGGGGGAGGCAGTTATTTTCTAACCACTGAGGCTAGCACACAGAGTCTGACATAATTGTCTTGGGGAGAAGAATTCCCAAAGTTATCCCGCTGTGGGAACCCTGTGTGTTGCCATTGCCAGTTGAGAGTAGGTGGGAGAGTCAGAGCAGGTAAGCAACCAGTAGTGGTATTTGAGTTTTAAACCCATTATTCTGTTTCACCAACAGGGCTCAAAGTGGTTTCATATATCTTGGACAATCATACATTTCTAATTGAGATTTAACCCTGTTTTTCCTCTAGTTAGGAATCCATGTGGAAATAACAATGGGGGCTGTGAACAGATCTGTGTCCTCAGCCATGTAACAGATAATGATGGTTTGGGTTACCGCTGTAAGTGCACATTCGGCTTCAGCCTGGATGTGGATAACCGCCACTGTGTTGGTAAGAAATCGTTTTGGGGCTGTCTTTTTGGCAGGCAGCATGGGGGGGGGTGTTATATGCTGCTTTTGGACTGGGCCAGCTTCTTCCTGTCACACTTCTTCATGATGAATAAACTTTTGGTAGCTGACAGAACATCTTCCTCAGTAGGCACTACTCCCTTCATACACGGAATTGTGTTTGAAGATGTAAATTTATGTCCTGTGGGTCTTTCCTTTAATTGCACATCGAGGGTTTCCTTGGACTCCCTTTCCCTTTTGTCTCCTTCATGAAGTCTTTGTCTTTATTTTAAACTATTGTCTTAAAATTCCATACAGTTTAATTTTGAGTTATTTTCTCTATTGTGTATACCTTTTCCATTTTAGATGTTAGCCGTAATGTTATTGGGAGGTACTTCTCAACACTTCCATTGCCCTTTCCTAGACCGCTGCTTTAGCCCCTTGTGCCTGCATCCCACTTGACTTTATTGTTGTATTCCACAGCAAACTAAGTGTTGTGGTAGCTCATTTACTCATCTAGTTTTTCATATTTCATATTTTCTTTATATCTGCCTCTATGCTCTGGGATGCAATTCAGTTCTTTTCTTCTTCTTTGGTTGCCTATACATCTACTCATGGTTAGGCCTCAGCCTCAGCTGATGAAATGCACACTCCAACAATTTTTGTTTCTCTTTTCTTCACCTTGAAACCCTCCTTTTTAATGCCTTTGACAAATTCTTGCTCCCCAGATGGTGCTGCTTTCTGCTTGGAATGTAATATCTCTAATTCTAACTGAGACAAAGTTGTTAACTTTATTATTTTGGGAGGGGAATAGGGGAGAGGCAGAGAGAGGAGGGAGACACAGGATCCAAAGCAGGCTCTGGGCTCTGAGCTGTCAGCACAGCACCCAACATGAGGCTTGAACCCGCAGATTGCAAGATCACAACTTGAACCAAAGTTGGCCACTTAACCATCTGAGCCCCCAGTTAGCCCAAAATTTGTTAACTTTGTAGGTAATACTAGACTCGGGTAAAAATAACCCTCATTCAAAAAGCCATATATTTCTATTACATTGACACTACATTGTCTAATAATTTTGCACTTAAACTCATACAATTTTTATTTTTGTCTTGGGTATACCTCTTTCATTTCTTTTTAATTTCCTGACATACTATTACTGTCTCCTTCTTTGATTTTAAAATCACTCATTTTTCTCCATTTCCTCCATTTTTCCTCTCCCTCCCATCTTTTCCTCCTTTGTTTATTTCTAAATAACTTACCTGGTTACTGTTCATTCTTCTTTCACTGGTCTTTTTTTGAAGACTTTTAAAAATGTTTTTATTTTTATTTTTGAGAGAGAGAGAGAGACAGTGTGAGCAGGGGAGGGTCAAAGAGAGAGGGAGACAAAAGAATCCGAAGACAGGCTCCAGGCTCTGAGCTAGCTGTCAGCACAGAGCCCATGCGGGGCTCTAACCCATGTACAGATCATGGCCTGAGCCGAAGCTGGATGCTCAACTGACTGAGCCACCCAGGAGTCCCCTTCACTGGTCTTAATACCGTAAAGATTGCAGGAGGATTCTTAGTATAGATCTCTATTCAAAAGTTAATCCAAATCAAGGATTTTGATGGAATTCATATGCAGATCAGTTAATACTGCTTTAGAAATTCAGTATATGGACCATGTTTTATATAAATCTTAATGACAAATTTCTCAAGAAGAAGGAAGATTGTAATAGTTGTATTGCCTTCATAGCTGCTTATCCTTTTCTCTCCTTTCCCATTATTTACAACTGTTTTCCACAGATTTATTTTATGTTTATTTCAGTATTACATTTCTGAACTATAAAATATGCATAATGGATGTATAAGTAATTTCTCTTTAATTCAAGGTGGACAAGAATCAGGCTGTGGCTAATGGAGTTGTGTTCTTCCTACAGCTGTTAAGCAGTTCCTGATCTTTTCATCTGAGGTGGCTGTTCGTGGCATCCCATTCAACCTGTCTACCCAAGAAGATGTCATAGTTCCAGTGACAGGAAACCCTTCTTTCTTTGTTGGAGTTGATTTTGATGCCCAGGAGAACACTATCTTTTTTTCAGATACATCAAAAGACATGATTTTTAAACAAAATATCAATGGTACAGGTGAGAATACATTAAACATTTTTCTGCATGCGTTGTCTGTTTTTGATTAATAATAATAATTTTCTCACTAGAACTTATTTGGCTTGAGAAATGCTTTTAAATAAGGAAAGTGATCCGTTACTTTTCTTATGACTTAAGTTAAAAACTTTTTAAGGGTGCATTTTTAATGGTGAAAAATATTAGCAGAAAAGAAGCTGACATTTCATATAAAAGGAGAGTCATGTGGATGAAAGTCAGTAATAGGTTAATTGGCTAGTGGCTGTTCCTCACATTCAAGCAGCCAGAGGATCTCCCTGGATGCTGTGCTTGAAATAATAGTAAAACACAACCCCCCCCCCCCGCCAAAAAAAGCATGAATTATATGTGAGTATTGATTTACTATAGCTTTTCAATTGATTTGGATTCTGTTAATATCTTCATAATCATTACAAAAGAACAAATAATGGTCAGTTACATTTTACTGTTGGATACGTTATTGGATGATGATATAATCCTGTGTTTGGATTTTATAACTAGTCCCACTGGAGAATTCTATCAAATACCAAAACCAGATAAGGATACCATAAGAAAAGAAAACTATAGACCATTACTATAGTTGATGCAAGAATTCTAACAAAATAAACAAAATATTGCAAACAGAATTCAAGAACACATTAAAAGGGCTGTATACTATGACCAAATGGGATGTATCCCTGGGATGCCAGGATGATTCAATATATGCAAATCAACAAATGTAATATATCACATCAATAAAATGAAAGACAAAATCACACAGTCATCACCATAGATCCAGAAAAACAATTGACAAAAGAAAACATACTTTCATGATAAAAACTCTTGAGTGGATATAAAAGAAACATACCTCATATAATGAAGTCCATGTACAACAAACACACAGTTAACATTATAGTAAATGGAGAGAAATTGAAGGCGTTTCCCCTTAGATGAAGAATAAGGCAACGATGTCCTCTGTCACTACTCCGATTCAATATAGTACTGGAAGTCCTTGCCAGAGCTATTAGGTAAGAGAAAGAAGCAAAAGCCATCCAAATTAGAAAGTAAGAACAAAAGAGGTAGCTATTTGCTGCTGATCCTATATATACAAAAAATCCCAAAGAATCAGTCAGAAACTGTTGGAATTAATCAATAATTTCAATAAAATGGCAGGACAGAAAATCAGTAATCAGACATCAGTTGCATTCCCTTACACCAATGATGAAGCATCCAAAAAAGACAGTAAGAAAACCATTCCATGTACAATAGCATCAAAAACAATAAGATACTTAGGGATAAATGTAACCAGTGAAGTGGAAGATCTGTAAAATGAGAATTACAAAACTTAGATTAAAGAAATTGAAGAAGACACAAACAGAAAAACATCCCATGTTCATGGACTGGAAGAATTGATATTCTTAAAATGGTCATACTGCCCAAAGTCATCTACAGATTCAGTGCAATTCTTATCAAATGACTGAAGGCATTCCTCATAGAAATAGAAGAAACAATCCTAAAATTTGTATTGAACCATGAAAGACCCTGAATAACCAAACCAATCCTGAGGAAACAGAACAAATCTGGAGGTATCATACTTCCAGATTTCAAACTATACTACAAAGCCATAGCAATAAAAATAGCATGATATGGACACAGAAATAGACACATCATGGAACATTAGGACAAAATAGCCCAGAACTGAACTGTGGCATATACAGTCAACTAATATTTGAGAGGGATTTTAAGAATACCCAGTGGGAAAAGGATAGTCTCTTCAACAAATGGTGCTGGGAAAACTGGAGAAACACATGTAATACAATGAAATTGGACCCTTATTTCACACAAATCACACAATTAACACACAAATCACACAATTAACCAAAGTAGATCAAAATAGATCAAAGACTTAAAAACTGATTCCTGATAGCATAAAACTCCCAAAAGAAAATGTAGGGAAAAAGTTCTTCAATATTGATTTGGGCAATAAGGTTTTGCACACGATGTCAAGCACAAACAAAAATGAACAAACAGAGCTAGAGAGTATAATGTTAAATGAAATAAGGCAGAAAGAAAGACAAATACTATAGGATTTGCTCACATGTGGAATTTAAGAAACAATTGAACAAAGGAAAAAAGGAGGAGACAAAGTATAGACTGTTAACTATAGAGAATAAATTGATAGTTACCAGAGAGGAGGTGGGGGGATGCATAAATAGGTGAAGCAGATTAAGATTACACTTAACTAGATGTACACTTGAGTAATATACAAAATTGTGGAATCATTATATTGTACATTTGAAATAAATATAACACTGTTAACTATACTGGAATTAAAATCTTTCTCTCTTTCCTTTTTCTTTGGGTTCCCTTTTCCTTTTTTATTTCAACTTTTTTTTCCCATGATGGACACTTTCTTCAAATTTGTGATTTTTGTGTAATTCAAGGGCAAGGTTTATAAAAGTTATCAGAAAGTCTATCTGTATGTATGGGCCTCATCAGCTGGATAACTTCAGGTGACTGAGGTAGCTTTTCTGTTGGGGAGCTTCCAAACATCAGTATTAGTAAATCTTTTTCTAGCAATAGTCATTTGCGCTTAGTAGATATCTCCATTCTTGTTGGTACGGGGATTAAGAGGTTGTAAAGGTAGCTTGCTATCTGTGTTATAGTAGAATACAGCGGACAGGGCGCCAAGGACCCTTCAGTACACAATTTGCCTGTATTCAGTTCTGTTCCACCCAGTAGATGCAGTGCCATTGTGCTTTGTGATATCTTTGAGGCCACAGCACCTCAGCATCATTTCCTCCAGAGAACGAGATTGCTGGTCTGTTAGAAGAGATAGACGGAAGTGGCATAGATGCTCAGGATCTAGGAAGGACCTGGTGGTCTCACTGCTTCTGATACCAACTTTTAACTAAGCCCCTTAGTTCTTTACCCCTGTGTTTCGCAGATTCTGTTATCTCTGAACCCAGATATGCTGAAGCGTCTCCATATGTGTGGGTGTGGGTCTTCCCTCTGCTGGAGTTAGTTTGCAGCTTTCTCCTCTCCCTTTCTCTTCCAAACTGTCGAAATCTATCTGCTGTCGCTTTGCTGTCATTTTAATAGAGTTTGGAAGGAAGAGGAGAAAATATGTGTGGTCAATCTTCTACTTTCAACCAGAATGCGTCTTTTCTGAAGAGTAGTGTTAGGTCCACTGAGCTTGGAGAACTCCAGTCAATCTGGGCTCTCACCAAAAAGCACTCTTGGGTTTTTGCCACATGTAGGCTCAGTCTCCTGCAGATCAGCTTCCTTTGGCTTTGTCAAACTGGAATTCTCATCATGCTTTTTGTCAGTTGCAAGTTTACATACTGAGCAAGTTACCTTCTAAAATATTGTATAGTCAGTGGTTAAACTTTGTATGCTTTGGTGAGAGAGGTTTTAAACTGCTGTTTTCTAGGGAAAGGAATAAGGGTCATTGAGTACATATGCAGGAATGAGTTGTCAGAAATCCAATGAAAGTCCAGATCAGTTGAATGAAGCTCTTAGGGGACTCATATGATCAAAAGTCTCCCATCCTAAAAGTGCAACCCACATTTCAGTCCATGGTCTCTACTTACTGCTCTCTCTCCTTCATTTCATGGTTGGACTTCTTGGAAGTTGGCCTACATGTTCCTGTTCTCACTTCCACATTTATATTCTCAGTTATTCCTCACTCCATCCCAATCTGCCAAATATGTCACTCGAAACCCTTCTCATCTTGATCACCTCAAATCTTGTTTCCTTTTCTTAGCCATTCTTTCTGGTGTTCTTTAGAGGTCTTTCTTTCTTTACCTGTTTCCCTACAGGTGTGTTCTCTGTGTTCAACATGTGGCTCTCTTTTTCTATTCCATCTTCTGCTTAACTTTGCACCTTCAGTGTCTTGGATTGCCATTTTTGTAGCCATTATAAATCAGTATGGAGAGGCTTATGATAAAGGCTTTTACTGAATGATTTTCCTTTTAACCTGGCAAATGAGGGGGAAGGATCAGCGAAGGCTTTTTTTCAGGTGATGATATTCCAAAAATCTCCTTCCAAGCTCTCTGAGATTCAGACCCATAATGCCAACTGCCTTTTGCATATCTCACGATATATCCCATGACTACCTCAAAACTAATAGATCTAAGTAGACATCTGTCCCTTCCCCTCTTATCCCCCCTTCCCCCCCCATTCCTTCCAGGATCTGGTGGTTACCTAAATTTCTCCCTTTCTCAGCCTCTATCGTTAACTGATTAATCTCCAAAGCACATGAAGTTCTCAATCTCTATTTCTCACTTCCAAGTCTTTCCTTCATTACCTAATTCACCCCTTCCTTTGGGAAAATTTTCCACACACCTTCACCTTGCCATGTGCTTCATTTGGGATTTGTGTGTCATACCATTCTGTGCACACCTCTGTCAATGTACCCATTACTCTTTGACTTTTTTTAATCTCTTGATTTAATTACCTCTTTTCCTTTCCCCACTTCATTATAAACCTTTTGAAGACAGTGTCCACAACTTCTTTCAAGATGCTTCACTTTTCTATGATTCAGTTTCCTCTTCGCAAAATAAGGTTACTAACAATACCCCCTTGGTTGAACTGTTCTAACAACGGATGATTCCATGTAAAATATTTGGGCCTATTCCTGCTTTGGAGTAAGTGCCCGATATAAGCTATTATTACTAATACTATTAGCAGTTTTATGTTTCCTAAGTATCTAGTATAGTGTCTAGCACATGGAAGACTTTCTTTTCATAATTTGCTTAAGTAATGGAATGGAAAAGATTGTTTTTGAAAGACTGTTGATGAGAAAGTTGGGCAGTCACACCTCAGAGATCTGCCTGTGGTACCTGGTGGTGTCAGCTTATCAGAGCTCTCTGGGTGGTGTTTGTGAATATGTGAAGTCAGGTATCTTCTCTTCAGATGTTCTGCAATGAGAAATTTTTTTCTGGAAGGTTGAACAAGGGAGTAAATATAAGGCATACCGCTTCTGGTTCAATTTATCAGAATCATATCTGTTTTTTGAGATCCAAACTTTTGAGAATGATTAGATTCTAGATTGATCTGTGTTGTTGCTCAGTAGTATTTTTTTGTTTTAAGAATTCCACATGGGTTACTGAAATATGCTATGACTCTGACACAATTTAAATATGTAGTAGTTGGAAAATGTATGTCATGAAATATACTTAGCTTAAACCTTGTTCATATTTTAATTTACAGGAAGAGAAATTCTCACTGCCAACAGGGTGGAAAGTGTTGAAAGTTTGAGTTTTGATTGGATTTCAAAGAATCTTTATTGGACAGATGCTTCTTACAGGAGTATCAGTGTCATGAGGTTAGCTGATAAATCAAGACGTGCAATAATCCAGAATTTAAATAACCCACGATCAATTGTAGTTCATCCTATTGCTGGGTAAGTGTGTTCATGTTTCCTGAAGAGCTTGAAATTGTATGTCTTTTAAAGTTATTGAAAAGTGATGCCGCAGTTAGTTAGCAAGTTTAGAAAATATTAAGATTGATCTATATAAATTGAAATCACCTTGAATTTTATCCCTTTAGCATAAGTTTAAGTAATCACTTCATCTCCTTGGAAATACTTTGTTCTTAGTTTCAGCTTTCCCAGTCTTCACTCAAGTGTGTGTTTTTCCCCCACAATTGAAGAGGACCAACAATGTGATACAGATTCAGTAGAAAAGGATTGAATGTTCAGTGGAATTATCAGGAAAGGCTCAAATTCTTTCCCTGCTTTAATGTATTGATATAAAGATTGGCAAAACCTGCTTAATTATTCAGTAGTTTTCAGAATAAAAAGTCTTTCAGACCACAGACTAAGTTTCATGTTTAACCATTCCATGATTGGTGGTGTCAGACAAGAAAAGAGAGAATAGTTTATACTATTCCTTTTAGGTTCTTAC
Organism: Hyaena hyaena; assembly: GCF_003009895.1. Lineage (NCBI taxonomy): Eukaryota > Metazoa > Chordata > Mammalia > Carnivora > Hyaenidae > Hyaena > Hyaena hyaena. Next base: position 1,052,644 of record NW_024080950.1, on the reverse strand, counting down.
CTTTCTTATTTAAATATGGTTAATAGTGAATAGGTTTGTTTGGAACAAGTCTGAGTTTGGTAGTTGTATTTGAGTGGAGTTTAAAAAGAAAAACAAAATGAGTGGTAATTCACTTAAACCTGATTCACAGAGGGCACAGAGTAAGCACTTTACATAATCTTGTCTAATTCAAAAGCTGGTTTGTGCTCCAGGTAGATATAATACCTGATAAGCAGCAGTTAGTATTCAAATTCCAGGCCTATCTGACTACAAAGCCTTTGTGTCTAAGAAGTCTGAATGCTGCCTCTAGAGTGTTTATTTTGTATTTAAATTTTCTCCCTGTGAAATAATGTAAGAAAAATTTAAAAACTGGTGATATTATAAGAAATTTTATTGTCCTGTAGAGAGTTGATTTTTCTAATGAACTTACCTTAAACTAAGTCTTAGACATTTGGTTTTGAAAAGTTGTTAAATTCCTTTCCCACTGACTCCTTCATTTGAAATAATAAGTCACATTCATGTTTTGGAAAGACTAATTTTAGTTTCTGAGGGTCACATGAAAGAGAAAAGTTTTTTTTCTTTGTTTCTTTTGCTCCTAAATTTTTTTGGTCACTCCTCAGAATAAAAGTTTACCTTGGATAGTGATTAAGAGTTAGGTTGATTTGGGTGCATTCTTCCTCCGAGATGAAATGCTTTCCATGTGGAAGATGACTAAAGAGCTATCTAGTGTGACCTAGATGTTTAATTCAGAGAGGAAAGAGATTAAAATCTGTTTTCTTACTCATAGTATATTATGAGTATCTAAAGTTTAACCCAGGGGCGCCTGGCTGCCTAAGTCAGTGGAGTATGTGACTCTTGATCTCGGGGTTGTAGATTCGAGCTCCATGTTGGGTTTAAGGATTACTTAAAAAGTAAACTCTTAAAAAATGTAACCTGAATTATGTCTTTTAAAAGAATCTACTTGGTTACAATAGTTTTAGGTCACAAGGCTACCACTTTGTTTCTCTACTCTGGCTCCCATTTTAATGCCATTGTATTTATGACTTTGGTTATATGTTGATAACTGAACTTTTAATTAAGAGATCAATCATACACTAAATCTGCCTATTAAGCAGATTTATTTTTTCTGCATAAGCCCAAGAACATATACAGAGAATGAAATTGTAACGTCTCTGGAAAATCTGACTTTGTGCTAAATCTAAGTCTTGTAGTTTGTTCCCGTGTTAACATTTTTTATTTATTACCTCTTTTTCTAGTTACATATTCTTCACTGACTGGTTCCGTCCTGCTAAAATTGTGAGAGCATGGAGTGATGGATCTAACCTTTTGCCTATAGTAAACACTACTCTTGGATGGCCCAATGGGTTGGCCATTGATTGGGGGTAAGTAGGAATCATTCTGAATTATTAAGTTCCCACTTACTGTCAATCACGTGAAGCAGTATGATGGAGTGAGTAAAAATACCCGGGTATTTTTTATATCATATGCTGTGTTGGGAGAAGGATATGGAATGATACAAAGAGACAAAGAACACATAGTTGGCTAACCTCTGCTTGGATGAAAACTGTTGCATCATGAATATTCTGAGGATACTGATAGAGGGAGCCGATGATAGGACCTTGTGGAAGGTCAGCACAGAGGATGCAAGACTAAAATCCCATCAGAAGTAGGACAGAGGATTTGATGAAGTTCAGGTCATGTGTAATTTTCTTAAAAAAAAATTTTTTTTTTTAATGTTTTATTTTTATTTCTAGGAGGGAGAGAGAGAGAGACAGCGTGAGCAGGGGAGGGTCAGAGAGAGAGGGAGTCACAGACTGAAATAGGCTCCAGGCTCTGAGCTGGCAGTCAGCACAGAGCCCGACGCGGGGCTCGAACCCACGAACCGCGAGATCATGACCTAAGCGAAAGTTGGACGCTTAACCGACTAAGCCACCCAGGCGCCCCAGGTCATGTGTAATTTTCATAGGGAGCATCTTAGGGATAGGAAGTCATTAGTGTCAATTAATCAACATATATATATTTGCATATATATACTCTGGGAGAATTTTGAAGTATAAAATAAAGTTCTCAGGAAATTGAAGATCTATCTAGGAATATAGGAAAAGGTAACGGGGTAAAAAAGTTTACAGAGGTGAATGCCAAAGTAGTCTATAGAAGAGACAAAAGGAAGAATTATAAAAAAATTTTAAGACAATTAAAATTGCTTTATTAGAATGTACTGTATCTTTTGAGGGGGGCATAAGAAAAGCTATGAAAAAGAATGAAATGCCATTTGCAAAAACTATCACATATTTAATCAGTATAATCTAATTTTTAAAACTTTGTTTAATAAATGTTTCAACTGAACATACCATTCATGAAAGCCCTCAGTGGAAAGGGTGCATTACTAGTTTCTTGATAACAGATAACTGAGTATTTTATCATTTTAGTGCTTTACGGTTGTACTGGGTAGATGCCTTTTTTGATAAAATTGAGCACAGCACCTTTGATGGCTTAGACAGAAGAACCCTGGGCCATATACAGCAGATGACACATCCATTTGGACTTACTGTCTTTGAAGGTATGCTTTGAAGCAATAAAAGATGTGTGTTGTTTTCATACTTTGCAAATTGTTAACAGTAGACTCATCCTCATTTGGCAATCTCACAACCCCAGAAAAGTTGGTTATTTTAGAATACAAAAAATGAGAATGGTGCTATTATGTATAAACAAAACATTTGTTTTTGTTGACTGACAATTTTCACTTCATGTGTTTTTTGTTGTAGACGCTTTTAGACTCCCCAAGTCTAACTCCCCAAGTACTCTATGATATAAATAGCCCCCAAACAAAAGAACTACTGATTTCATCATTTTTAATAAGAAACAGCAGGAATTTTCATGGTGTCTTGTGGTGTTTTGTGGTTCTCTGTAAAAACCTTCTTAGAATCTATGTGGAAAATCTATTACACATATTTATCAACTGCATAATCTGAATGACTCTGAAACTTTTTAGACACATATTGGGTAACTGATATCATTGTTTATACAAATATTAGTATATGTCTTCTGAAAAATAGCAAAATGTAGTTGTTTTTTCATTAACCTTTCTGAAAATTTAATGCTGCTAGTAAAGATTGCTGTGGGTGTGGAATTCTGGGAAATGCAGCAGCAATGATCACACCAATGTATCAGTTTTTCTTGTCCCAGCTCCCTTCTTGAGTGAAGGTGTAGTATTGAGTTGAGTGTAGCTTGGCATTGTGAAACAGGTGGTTTATTTAGTCTTGAACACAAAGTTTCTGTGAATGATTATATAGCTTGTACATTGTACAAAATTGCCAGGCCAAGAGGATGAAGTGAGACTCAAATCTATCCTGATTCTTTTGACAATCCATAATTAGTCCAGTTACAGTAGCGCCCATATGCCAGTAGGCCATATGCCAGTTGTGTCCTATTCTGGATAATTAGCAAGGTACTTTAACAGGCTAGACACTGACTGTAAATCAAAGACTTTCTCCCACACATATAGTGTGCAATGAACAGCTAGTAAATATATTGCATGTTCCATCCTGCTTTCTGTTTATCTGTGGAGGAGTGTATGGTATTTAAAAATATTTTAAAAATGCTCTTGAGAGAGTAAGTTTTTTGATGAGATGAGTCAATTACACATACTCATCCCTTTCTTTTTACGCCTTCCCATTTACTCACTTCCTTTTCACTAATGATATTAGACAGCCATTTGGTGTCACATAGGAACATTGTAAGGATGTTAAATTTTTCCTGCTCTTTGAGGAAATGTTTTGGGATCGAATAAAAAGGCAGTTTCAATATCATGTGGTTTCATCAATTTGAAAAAAATTTTAGTGCATACTCACAAAAGCAACACCGTGCTCCCCAAATAATAGTAATAATACTAAGTTTCTCCCAACACTGCCCTTCATTGTGAATTTCTTATAGAAAATTCTTTTTTTTTAAGTTTATTTTGAGGGAGAGGGGAGAGAGAATCCCAAGCAGGCACTGTCAGCACAGAGCCTGATGTGGGGAGATCATGACATGAGCTGAAACCAAGAGTTGGATGATTAACTGACTGAACCACTCAGGTGCCCCTAGAAAATTCTTTGATTGCATAACACCATAGCAATTATCCTTGTTTTTAATGAAAGGCTAGATCTGCTTGGCTAGATCTGTGCATCACACAGGAGTGAAAGGCTTATTGAACTTTTCATCTATTTAAGTATAGTAAGATACCTTCATGAGTGGTAGTATTGAGATTGTCAGTCAGTCTAGATGAGGTTTAGTAAGTCCAGTGACTGATTCATTGATTAGACCACAGATAAGGGATTTGGTTTAATGGTAAAATTTGTGGCCTTTCCGGCATTTTTTGGTTAGCTGGGAATTTTAAAGTATTGTTAAAGAGAGATGCCTGGGTGGCTCAGTCAGTTAAGCGTCTGACTTCGGCTCAGGTCATGATCTCACTGTCTGTGGGTTTGAGCCCCGCATCAGACCCTGTGCTGACAGCTAGCTCAGAGCCTGGAGCCTGCTTCAGATTCTGTATCTCCCTCTTTCTCCGACCCTCCCCTGCTCACACTGTCTCTCTCTCTCTCTCTCTGTCTCAGAAATAAAACATTAAAAAAATTTAAAAAAGGTATTGTTAAAGAGAAAAATCCACTGATTCTATTCAAAATGTGTGTGTTTACTTCTCTGCTTTAGTAGATAGTGTAAAGGGAATGTGACTAAATTTAGAGTTTAGAGTCTTTTATTTATTTCTGAGAGAGTGAGAGAGAGGGGCAGTGTGAGCAGGGGAGGGTAGAGAGGGAAAGGGAGACACAGAATCAGAAGCAGGCTCCAAGCTCTGAGCTAGCTGTCAGCACAGAGCCCTATGCAGTGCTTGAACCCACAAGCCATGAGATCATGACCCGAGCCAAAGTCAGCCGCTTAGCTGACTGAGCCGACTGAGCCACCCAGGCAACCCTAGAGTTTAGAGTCTTTTTTTTTTTTTTTTTATTTTTATTTTTATTTTTTTTTAAATATTTTTTTATTTATTTCTAGGAGAGAGAGAGAGAGACAGCGTGAGCAGAGGAGGGTCAGAGAGAGAGGGAGTCACAGACTGAAACAGGCTCCAGGCTCTGAGCTGGCAGTCAGCGCAGAGCCCGACGCGGGGCTCGAACCCACGAACTGCGAGATCATGACCTAAGCGAAAGTCGGACGCTCAACCGACTAAGCCACCCAGGCGCCCCGAGTTTAGAGTCTTAATGATGCCTCTATCTGACTATTTTTTTAAATTTATTTTTTGAAACAGAGAGAGCAAAAGAGAAAGAGAGAGAGAGCACAAGTAGGGGAGGGGCAGAGAGGGGGTGCAGAGGACCCAAAGCAAGCTCTGTGCTGACAGCAGAGAGCCTGATGTGGGACTTGAACTCATGAACCATGACTTCATGACTGGAGCCGATTCAGACGCTTAACCAACTGAGCCACCTGGGCTCCCCATCTGACTATTTTGAACTTCATGGAATATTACTATAGTTGGAGAGCTAGGCACACTTCCGTGGATAATTTTGTTGATCCCCAGAGATACAATGAAAGTTCCTTTCTGCACTAGATTGGTACTTTTCCTTCTCAGCAGTTGAGTATATAAGAAAAATTAGTGTCCTCAACTAAGACATGGGATATATAGAAAGGTTGATCTGGAAGGGAATTTAGAGATTTAGTCTATTTCCTTAATTTTACCGAAAAAAGAACCCTCACACAGTTAAGTATTTGCCTATAATCACTCAGAAGCTTAGTACTTTAGGTGGGATGAGAACTCAGTCATATGAGACACAGCTAATGCTCTATTGAATAATCCAAATTTTTATTTTTACCTAAAGAAATCCAAACCTAATTGCTATTAAATACCATCACAGTACTCCGTACATTTCTGCCTGAGCCGGAACTCTGGTATCAAATATGTAGCCTTCTAAAGTGCCATTTCTAGAAAGTAATAAGTCACAGAAAATGATCACAGAAACATATTACAGATATTTATGGGAGAATCTTCTCATATTTGCAAGAAGCGTTACAAGCCAAAGTGATGAAGCGTTATAAGCCAAAGTTAGCTGTGATAATACTAATCACTGGTGTTTCTTCTTAGACTATGTGTTTTTTACTGACTGGAGACTCGGTGCTATTGTTCGAGTGAGGAAAATGGATGGTGGAGACATGAGAATTATCCGAAGTGGTATCACTAATATAATGCATGTGAAATCATACAATGCCAACACTCAGACTGGTGAGATTGCCAACTTCTTTTACATGGTTGTGTTTATTTAAGATGGTGGCTCCTTTACTTTTTCGTACCTATGGTTTAATATAGCTCCTGATTGTTATATATTCCTGTTACCCAGATAGTTAAGTAATTACGACTTAACAATCTGTTCATCTTTGTTAACCCTATAAAGGTGTTGTCAGGAAAAACACACATTAGAATGTTTTCTGTGTTTAAACTGAATGTTCTGTTTGGCATGTTGATTTCTAAGAGGCAGCTACTTTTTAGGGTTGGGCCTGAACGTTGTTCTTTACCATTTGTTTTCCTTCACCACCTAACCCTGTGATCATGGAACTGTACATAATTCACTGTCTTCCGCCTTGCTTTTGCAGGTTCTAACTACTGCAATCGACCCACACATCCAAACGGCGACTGTAGCCACTTCTGCTTCCCAGTGCCAAATTTCCAGCGGGTGTGTGGTTGTCCCTATGGAATGAGTTTGACTTCTAATCACTTGACATGCCAGGAAGACCAGTCCCATGAACCACCCCTGGAACAGTGTGGTGCCTTTTCCTTTCCATGTAGCAATGGCAGATGTGTTCCCAGTCACTACCGCTGTGATGGAGTAGATGACTGTCATGATAATAGTGATGAGCACCTATGTGGCAAATTTAGTAAGTAGTTTATACACGGGAGATACTCTGTGATGAATAGAACAGAGAGAGGTGGGCCTTTTTTTTTTTTTTTTTTCCTTTAAGGGTGGGTTATCTATGGGGGGAAAATGGAAAAAAACTTTCAGAAGTTCAGATTTTTAATATGTACCCTCAAGGCTTTAGGAGTTAGATAATAAATATCATTCATAGATAATGTTACAGTTTATTTCTACCATTGATTTGGACTATCTACAGTAACATTCTGGACCAATGCAGTCATTACAATCTCTTCCAAAAGTCAGATCAAAATAAGTACCTTTAGTATCTGAAAGAATATATTTCATAAATCTCATGTGCTGTATTCCCTTTCCTCCACTTTGGAGTAAAATAAGGGTGAACTGATGGTCTTAATGTTTACATTCTTCTTTCAATGGTCATTTTGTATATAAAGTCTGAGGCATAATGAATGCTATTTCAGAAAACAAAGGCATCCCATTAAAATGAAAAAAAAAAAGGAATAAGTCAAATCTAAGACATTTCTTTCTCATAGTGAGATCAATAATAATAATAACCTGTCTTTTTGGAGAGAAAGAAGAATGTCACAGTTGAAAATAAAAGGGCCGATTTGTACTTTATGAAATTTCTAAAATTTTCTTCCTATTTCTGTTTTTACCTGAATATTTTATCAGTTTGCATTTTTCACATGACACCTTTTCAAGGTGTCTGTAGACTACGTGTGAAATTGAGATTAGAGGAAGTACAGCTTAGAAGTAAGGGATGGGCCTCAGATCATATCAACAAGAGATGAATCTTGGGGAGATTCCTAAATCTCTCAAAGCCTCAGTTTCCTCATCTGTAAAATGCAGATAATTATATGTACCACACAGTATACTTGTAAGGATTAAGAGAGAAAAAAATATGAAACACTTAGAAAAAATAAATGTCAGCTAGTGATGTTGATGATGATAAGGATGACTTGCACGTCTCTCCCTATTTTGTATATTGCTCCCATTGAAAAAGAGGAAATGGGCCTTTACAAGGTAAGAACTCCCTGAATAGAGCTATAAAAACAAAGGTCTTTGTGACCAGTTTGTTTCTGTTGTAGACAATTCCTGTGCACCTTCAGCATTCATGTGTGGCCATGGAGAGTGTATCCCTGCACACTGGAAGTGTGACAAGCAGAATGACTGTCTGGATGGCAGTGATGAACAGAACTGTCCCTCCCAGGCACCCACTACCTGCCCTGCATCCTTATTCACCTGTGATAATAATATGTGTATCCCAAGGAGGTGGCTCTGCGACACAGATAATGACTGTGTCGATGGATCCGATGAGAAGAATTGTCGTAAGTTTTGAACTGATTTCTCTTGGTTGGTCAGCCTAATGAATCGATTTGAGTAACTAGTAGACCTTGCACATTTTCCTCTGAGGCTCACACAGTTTTTGTTGGATTGTAATCATTGTTCCATCTGTCAATCCCTGTATCCATAGGCTATAAGAGTAAAGACATGAGAAGCTTAGAGTCCTCTGATCACCGAGTTCTATGGATGCAGAACAAGGACTGTCTCTGTCTAACTTCCAGACACAAGAAATTCCTCCACTAACTATTCATATATTTGTCTATCTATCTGTCTATCCATCTATCTACATATCACAAATTAGTAAGTCATATAAGACATTTGGCTATTGGTTTTTCTTTTTGTTTCACAGGTAAAAAGGGAGTAAAACACAGAAAATTTAAATTTCCATAGGTGCTGTCTGCATGCTTTTCATCTTGCTAGTTCTGATTTTGTTTATTATTTGTTTGTTTTTGTGCCTACAATAGTAGTTGAAGGTGGATGGAATTCCCTGGGCTAAAGTCTAGTCTTGGTTACATGACTAGGCAAGTCACTTTCCACTGTAGCGGATGGGTTTTCAGGCTTCTTCTAACTTTCGCAGTCTGTGGGTCTATATTTAGTATAGCTTCATATTGTGGATGGGGCAGCCAGCACATCTGACTCTAAGGTTTTGTCTCTTTAGCAAGGCAGGACTCTGGCTTCTAGAATTGTTCTGCTTAGACTTTCGACTAAATTCGGTCATGATCTGTCTGTGTATTGTTGTGGCATGTGGGTCAGGTCGACCATGATGCCCAGTTGGGCTCTGTTGCTTAGGTTTGGTGTATAGTCATGGACTCAATCGTATTCATGAGGTATAGTCTAGTCCAAGCCCATGATGTTCACTTTGGTAAGTGTTATGTATTTTTCAAATTGTAATCACAGAACACCTGACTTTTTTTCTTCCTCTTCCTCCAAACTGTCCTGTCTTTGAGTACTCTTCTGGGCTGACTTTGGCTATGTGGCCAATGTGAAGGGATTTTGAACACACGTACAAATGAGATAACTTGTGTATCTCCTTAGCGTTTTGCAGCTTCAGTCTAGTACACAATGAACAAGAAATAAACTGTTACTTGTTTTTGTTTTTGAATGATGTTAGAATTTACAGGGACATGCCTACCTAGTCAGTTTCGTTGTCTTGATCATCGATGTATTGATGTATCCTTTGTCTGTGATGGGGACAAGGACTGTGTTGATGGATCTGATGAAGATAGTTGTGGTAAGTGGATTGCTTTATTTTTATTCATAATTTTTACAAATAATCTCAATGTTTAGTCATTTTGAGCTAATTTCTAATGTTTTTTTTTTTCATTCTTAGTAATCCATTGCACCGCTTCTCAATTCAAATGTGCCAGTGAAGGTCGGTGTATTAGCATTACATATCGTTGTGATGGTGTTTTTGACTGCAGTGACCAATCTGATGAGTTAGACTGTTGTAAGTACCATATTTCTGCATTTAGGCAGAGGAATAATTTCATATTATCTTAAGTTTCCTCTAATTTGTATAAACTGGGGGGACAGCTTAAATTACAAACTATTATCAAAGGAACACAGTGTTAATATACATTAGAGTTGACCAGGTATTTGCAAATAATAACTTAGGGTATAAATGGGCACTTTCCAATAGTCCCTTAGGTAGGTTCAATATTTCTTAGATATTTTTGTTCTCGCTATGAATATTTCCTAGGATATCCCAAATTAGTGGGTTTCAAAATTTTGAAGCTTGCTATATATAAAGTTATTTTAATTGTTTTAAATTTTAGTAGCGAGGTTAAATCATGGGGTATGGAGTGGTATTTTATATTGACTTGAATGAATTCATTTTCAGCTATTTTTTGCTGAATACCTGCTAAGATGTTATATGTGGTCTTTGTTCTTAGAGAAATTATATAACATAAGAAATAATGGAAGCAAGGTACACTTTAATAAGGGCCTTAGAAATGATACGGATAAAATTCATTTGGGGTTCACAGAAAAGAAATTCCTTCTAGTCATAGGATTCAAGGAGGACTTGATAGAATATAAATCTTATGTGTTAAATCTATGTATAAAAAGTTAAATAAAATGCTTAATACTTTATAGATATATATAACACCCAGAAATTCGTAGTTACTGGTTTTCCTGTTTCATGTTGAAAACACGGAATTCTTCTGTGATGATTTGTGGTTAAACTGCCAATTGTGACTCACTTGCTGTTGCCTTACAAGGTCCCTGGGAGGAAACTTGGAATTACCCCTGTGAGATAGGGAAGCAAATCTTATCTCTCAATGAGTTGTGGAAAGTTTGCAAAGAATTAAGGATTTACTGTCACCTTTTGTTTTCTTATTGTGTGCTGGTTTCATTGGATGTAGTTAATTTGAGGGAAAATTAACAACATTCAAATATGTGATATTAAACATGAGTTCAAAGTAACAAATTAATGTCAATTTAAGTCCTATTGAAATGTGCTGGTAATTGTTTAATAAAGAGGCAGATAAATTTTATTATTATCCTGTAGTTGAATGAACATTAAAAACACATGAAACAGAATTTTCTTTAGACTCAGGGACAAATCAGACACATAGAAAGATTTTTGTGTACCACAATGTCTGAGAACCCTATATCGTTCTAGATTTTAATATTAAATTTGTTATGATCATTATAATAAACCTACCTTTGGTCCAAAATAATTTCCTCTGAATCTTGGTATTATATAAAAAGGATTATGAATTACATTCACAAGTGCATCTCTCACGTGCATTTCTCTTAGCAACTAGGCCTCCTGGGATGTGCCACACAGATGAATTTCAGTGCCAAGCAGATGGCGTCTGCATCCCAAAGAGCTGGGAGTGTGATGGGCACCCAGACTGCATCTATGGATCTGATGAGTACCACGGCTGTGCCCCCAAGACTTGCCCTTTAACTCACTTCCTGTGTGATAATGGAAACTGCATCTATAGAGACTGGCTCTGTGATGGGGACAATGACTGCAGGGATATGAGTGATGAGAAGGACTGCCCTACTCAGGCTTTTCACTGTCCCAGTTGGCAATGGCAGTGCCCTGGCCATAGCATCTGTGTGAATCTGAGTGCAGTGTGTGATGGCATCTTTGATTGCCCCAATGGGACAGATGAATCCCCACTTTGCAGTAAGTTTCCTGACTACAATTTAATGGCCATAAATTCATTCTGAGCAGTGACCTTCTATGCATCACCATTGTCTCCATGTAGTTTTCAGGAAGGGATTTCACTTCCTCTGTGAAATCAAATCTGTGTAGGGATAAGTGTCATGGAATTCAAAGAAATCACCACTGAATGCTATTTCTCATTAAATCCTTTGCATTTGGTTCCGTGATTTTACTTTTTTTTTTTTTTTTTTTTTTTTAGAAAAATGAGACTAAATAAGGCCATTAGATTGTCAAATTAATTTTTGTTTTGGATTGCGGTTCTAAGTTTTTCTAACTTTAATATTTTCTAATTTCAATCAGAACTTGCCACAAAGCAAATGAAGTCCAGGGATTTGTGTTTGCTGTGATTAAAGTCCTGTGATTGGCATGTAATCCTAATTGCTGTCCTTTCTTTCTTTCTTCTTTAATCAATGATCACTCTCAGATGAACCCCAGCCAGGTATGATTGCAAAATATTTTAGATCCTTATGATATTATTTGGATTGTATTTGTGCTGAAAATATTCTAATAATTCTAATTTTCCCCTCTGAAGCATGTTTCGTGTATCGTCTGTTAAAAATAAGTTCGAGTACACATGGGAATAGAGGGCATTTGCATCCCAGGCATTTGAACTGACTTTGGGTGGCTTCAGGCATTGCTGCTGTGGCCCTGAAAGCAAGGACTGATGGCATGTTGGTGGATCTGTGCCCTCTACTGTTCTAATTACCTTCCCCTTTCCATTTACACCCTATCATAGACCTTCCAGCCCTTGATCTTAAATGTCGATGTCTCATCTTCCATTTCTGTATAGGTAGAAGAATATCAGAAAGAAAGTGGGAAGTAACTTAATTCTCTTTGCGTGCTTTATCAATGACAGTTGTGGTTTTGTTTTTGTTTTGTTTTTTTTTTTTGATGTTGGCAGTATTTCCCCAAGTTTCTCTCTGCACTAAATGGAATTATAATAGAAGGTTGTAGTGAAAAAAGTGGTTGAAGTCCTGTGATTGTGGAGGAGAGTAAATCTTTAAACAGACATTGACTAGGCTGTGGAGCTCATCCAAGTGAATAGCTGCTCTTAGCTCTTACCTCAGTGAAGGTGGCATAAGACTGTATGACAAATATTACAACAGAGTGAACCAAAAAAAAAAAAAGGCAAAGATTTCTGAATTTTTCCCTTTGTGATTTTTCTTTCTTTATTCTAGACCAGGATAGCTGCTCATATTTCAATGGTGGTTGTACTCACCAGTGTGTTCAGGGGCCCTATGGGGCTCAATGCTTATGCCCACCAGGATACTTTCTTGCGAATGACTCTAAGACCTGTGAAGACGTGTCTGAGTGTGATGTCCCAGGCTTTTGTAGTCAGCATTGTTACAATATGAGAGGTTCATTCCGATGCTGGTGTGATAAAGAATACACGTTAGACACTAATGGAAGAACTTGCAAAGTTACAGGTAATAACTGAACTTGAAAGTGAACTACCTCTAGCCAGAGTAACAGCACACTCACGAGTTCAAATGTTGCATGCAGGCATTGGACAATGTTGATGGGTTATGTTACTGGATGGGTTAGGTAACCTTATCCTTAATTCACAGTTTATTGTGCAGATTAAATAAATTAATATTCATAAAAATCTTGGCATATTTTGGAAAATAGAGGTTAAAATATAAGTAGGTAGATGATTTTTTTATTACTTAAAATATCAATGGCTTTTATATTATTTAAAAATTATTTCTATATCATATTTAAGCATTTTATATAATTGATTGAATTCAACCAATACTAATTCAGTTTCTACTATGTGAAAGTGATTATACTAGGTTTTAAGATATTGATTTGGCTGCCTCACTTCAAAAGTCACCAAATAAAGAAGGTTAAGACAAAATAGTTTCTTTTTCAAGTAGGAGGCTGAATGGTAGACCATCCAGGGGCGGGGGAAGGGTGTGCGCCATGCTAAAACATGGGCATGATTTATTACTAAAAAGGAAGTGAAGAGATACTGAGAGATAATTAGAAATCTCTGCCACAGCTCAATGCCTCAAGCAAAACAAAAATATTTAAGACATAATTCTTGCTATCAGGAAGCCCATATTCTAGGAAGGAAGATAAACAAAATTCAAAAGTAAGTACAGAAGTAACAAATAGTAACTGAAAGAATGCAAGTGTCCTTTGCTCTAGATATTTAGGCAAACACTGGAGTATATTCAAGGAAGAAAGATATTTTGGAAAAAGTTTATTTTAAATACTCATGAAAATCAGTTAACTATTAAGATAATGAACCAAGTGATTAAACAATGTTTTTTAGGAATTTGCTTTCCTTAATACTATGGTTTGGAATTATGTCTTCCTTCTGTCATCAAAAGAATTGCATGAAATATTTAAGATACGTTTTAATTGTGGTTGCTCCCAGATTCATTGACATTTTTGCATTTTCTTCTTGGACAGAATCTGAAAGTCTGTTGATACTTGCGGCAAGTCGGAACCAAATTATTGCTGACAATATCACTTCCCAGTTTCACTCTATCTCTTCAATTATCCAGAATGGTTCTCACATTGCAGCTCTTGATTTTGATTCCATCAGTGGCCGTGTCTTTTGGTCTGATGGAGGTCAGGGTAAAATCTGGAGTGCATTTCAAAATGGAACAGATAGAAGAGTAGTAAGTACATTTCTACTGATATATGGTCTTACTAGACCTGCTATGTTGGGACTATTACTTTTACTCATCAATGAGAGCAGGTCCTACCTCACCCTGGGTAGTTCTCATTTTTCCTTTTGGGTCACATTGTACCCCAGAGGCTCAGGCCTTCATAATTCCCAATATATGAATGTTTTATATAGGAATGTGACCTCTGAAGGTAGTTCCACAATTCTGAATTCCAGGTCACATAATTCAGAGACTTCAGAAAGTCTTTGATGTAACTTTTAAATTTGTTTTTTTTTTTCCCCCTAGTGGATGAGAGCAGAGGAAAATGTAGGGGAGTTAAGGGGGTGCTTTTCCTTAGGTTTAATTTCTCAATCTATCTCCCGGAGTTTCAGTTTCTGGACCCTTGATGGTTGTTTCCTCTGCCTCTTAGGACTTTTATTTTGTAATTGTTGGCATTTAATCAATAAAGATATTATTTTGGAATGTGAATGTTATAAAGTTTCATAGGGTGGCCAATTTAGCGAATGGATAGAGCTTTTGTTCAAATGCAAAAACTTTGAAACCAAATGAAAGTACACACTCACCCAGTGGTAGAGTTATCCCAGAGTATTTAATTCTACAACATGCAGTATTTTTTTGTGGAATGCCCTATGTTGATTTGGTGGAAGGCAAATGTTTTCCAATCCTTACAAGCAATCATAGGACAAATTTAGTTGTCTTATTCCAGATTTTCATAGAACTTCAGTCTACTCATAAAATTATCTATGTAATTTCAATTTATTCATTCTCCTTAGAAGTCACTCTTCATTCACTTTTTTTCTTTAGATACTTAACACTGGTGCCACTCTGACTGAAAGTATGGCGGTAGATTGGGTAGGTCGCAATCTTTATTGGACAGACTATGCTCTGGGAACAATTGAAGTATCTAAACTGGATGGAAGTCACAGGACCGTGCTGATTAGTAATAATGTATCAAATCCAAGGGGATTATCATTAGATCCCAGAATTAGGTAAGAATCTTTTTTTAAAAAATTATATTGCCTTGATGTGTTTATAAGGGAAAAACAATAATAGCATGAAGAGGCTGATAAGTGCTATCTCAAAATTTTAAATGAAACCTTGTTTAAACATTTCTAGAGTCTCTCATGGTTTGCCTCCCTTCCTCTTCCCCACTATTTTCCCCCCCTTCTTCTCCACCACGGTCCTCCGTCAAGTTCCTCCTAATCCTCCTATACGTGCAAACATATGGTATTTGTCCTTCTCTGCCTGACTTATTTCACTCAGCATAACACCCTCAAGTTCCATCCATGTTGCTACACATGGCCAGATTTCGTTCTTTCTCATTGCCATGTAGTATTCCATTGTATAGATAAAGCGCATCTTCTTTTTTTTTTACAAAAAGTTTATTGTCAAGTTGGTTTCCATATAACACCCAGTGCTCATCCCCACAAGTGCCCTCCTCCATGCCCATCTCCCCCCTCCCCCCCACACCCATCAGTCCTCAGTTTGTTCTCATCAAGATTCTCTCATGTTTTCCCTCTCTCCCTCTCCCCCACCATTTCCCCCCTTCTTCTCCCCCATGGTCCTCCGTTAAGCTCCTCCTAATCCTCCTATAGGAAACCACATCTTCTTGATCCATTCATCAGTTGATGAACACTTAGGCTCTTTCCATGTTTTGGCTATTGAATGCTGATAACAAAGTGAGGACTGATCGGGGAGGAGGGGAGGGGAAGGGGCATGGCGGAGGGCACTTGTGGGGATGAGCACTGGGTGTTATATGGAAACCAACTTGACAATAAACTATTTAAAATAATAAAAATAAAATAAAAAAATAAAAATAAAAATAAACATTTCTACAGAAATAGTAACCATCCAAGTAGTTATTGGTACCCTTCCTTTATCTGTATAGTCTTTTTCATAAAGTACATAAGAGCAATTGGTTGTTTAATTTAAGAACACATTGATTTATTGGCTTGATAATACAATTATTGAATTGATTGCCATAGAACTATATAATTAGGTCTCAAATGAATGCATGCAGTGGTATTCCATAGATGGGCCAGTTTGCTGTAACATTATACCTCATGGTTATACAACAAAGACAGCAATATTTTCATGCTTTAGTTTCATGTTTATTAGAGCTCCCTTTTATGTCATGAAAGGAAGAGAATTTTTGCCCCCCTGGTCCTAAAGAGAAGAAGAAATTCTCACATGTGTTTAAGAAACCTTTGATGGCTTCTTTCCTTAAATTTAGTTAAAATTCTCTAACTAAAATTCTTTTCTGTAGGATTATGAGTTAGACAAATTATGCTTGATACAATACAGACTTCCTAGATATTATCAAATATTACACTAGTGAAATTTATGATGAATCTGATGATGAAGAAATTGACTTTCTTATCTTAAAAAATGACAGGGTAGATAAACAAGGCCAGATGGATATTTCTAGATCAACTATTTGTGGTTTGTACAGAAACATGAATAGGCATTGAGACATTTCATTGTCATAATGTACTGCATGTTTTATGATCATCTTATAAACACCCAGATGGCTTATGATTGCATTATGATTATAGTTTTACTTTGTGACACTCAGAGGAAATAATAAACTCTGTATATTCTGAACTAGAGATGATTTATTGTAAGCAGAACATAAATATGATGTTACATTACTGACTTTATATTACTTTAATTATTTACATTATATGACTTAAAATGGCAGTTATTTTCCATATTGAAATATATCCTTTCTTACTGGTAACTAATTTCTTTCCACAGTGACCATTTAATGTTCTGGTCTGACTGGGGCCGTCACCCTCGTATTGAACGAGCCAGCATGGATGGCAGTTTGCGCACTGTCATTGTTCAGGACAAGATTTTCTGGCCCAGTGGCATAACAATTGACTATCCCAACAGATTGCTCTATTTCATAGATTCCTATCTTGATTATATAGACTATTGTGATTATAATGGACAGCATCGGAGGCAGGTGATAGCCAGTGATTTGGTAAGTTGGTATTGATGAAAACTACACTAAACCCACAACAGCGGCTTTGTAGAAAGCAAATAGAGTACCAAGAAAACTAAAGAGATTAGTTTTTGTATCTTAGAAATTACAAGGGCAATCCAGGAAATATCAACAGGAGTGAGGGCCAATCCATCTTTTCTTACTAACAGAAAATAAATATTTTTATTCTAGTTCATGGTTAGATTGTGCTGTGTTTGGGAAGGATTAGTAGTTTGTGCGATTTAGTTGATCTGTAGAGGCTAATCTGTTGTTTCTATACTTTAAAAAAGTGTGTTAAGCAAAAATTAATAGTTTATATTTAGCTTTCTCAATTAAATCATAGCCTATTATATATTTTGTATTTTTAATTATAATATAATGGATATATAATGCCATATTAGTTTCAGGTGTATAACATACTGAGTCAACAATTCTATTAATATTTAGAAAATTATGCTGAATTTATTTTCACAAGTTAAATGGGAAAATATAAAAAAATAAATATATTGTAGCAAAGAGCCATTATTTAAAATTGCCATTGTGGATAGTTCTATGGCTTTAAGGGACCCTGGCAGGGCCCCCCTCCCTTCAGAAAGTATGCACGTAGGCTCGATCAGATTTATGTGAATCTGTAGTGGCAGAAATAGCACTGGATAAAGAGTAGTGCTAATAGCGGAGGGGGCTAAGACTTGAGAGTAGGGGATCCAGATAAATCAACCGTACTTTTTGCACCCCGGTGCTGCTTTCATTTCTAAAATGGATCCCGAGGGTAACAACCAGAGTAAAAATGAAGAGCACGTGACACAAATATGTTGGGAGTATTTTGAGTGCTGTCGTGGGATAATTACAGGCCAAGCAGTGTATTTTTTGTCTGTCTCTTCAACAATGACTTCCCTATGTCTTAAATAATGAAATGCTAAAAGATATCCTTTTCTACATTTCTACATTCTACATTTCTACTTGGATTGTTGGCAAAGTCTGATCTTTCTCTTTGGCTTCACAGATTCTGCGACATCCTTATGCCCTAACAGTCTTCGAAGACTCTGTGTACTGGACTGACCGTTCTATTAATCAGGTTTTGCAAGCCAATAAGTGGCATGGTGGAAACCACTCAGTCATAATTCGCAATCTTCAGCAGCCCCTGGGAATTGTTGCAGTTCATCCTGTGAGACAACCTAACAGTAAGTGATACAGAGACACCTGCCTGGGAATAGCTCAGAAAGAACTTATTCTTATTTGTGCAATATGTTTTCCTTTCTTCTTTACTAACCACCACAGTCCTAACATTTTCATTACATTTATTTATCACAGTCAACTAAAAACTTGTATGTAACAACAGACCTAAATTTTGTCATTATATTCTGCAGTTGACTCCTGTCTCTGTGACAATTTCCAAACCCCAATTTTCTCAGCTGACAAATACCGCATAGACCGGATAGTCCCTTAGAACCATTCTGTGGCGTAAAGGAGCTTTTTCTTAGGACTCATGGCGCCAGTGCCCTCTAGGTGTGCTGCAGCTGTATCCCAAGTTATCCTGGATGTAGATGTGATGTATTCCACACATCCTAGATGTGTGTATGGCTAGATGATTTAAAAATTTGGTGTTCTCTCTGGTGGGAGGAGGATTAAGTCACTTAATATTTACTTAATCTTCTCCCTTAAAACCCGTCACGTTTCAGAATCTGGCCTTCTTCTTTGTTTCTTTATCCCTTTACTCTTGCCATGCTGGACTTCATTTTGGCCCAGAAGCACACCAGGTTACTTCCTACTTCTAAACTTGTACTAGAACACCCCTGGAACACCCCTTCTCCAGATATCTGCTTGAGTGGCTCCTTTATGTCATTTGGGATTCTCTCAAATGCTTCTTGGTGGCCCTTGATCACCCTATCTAAAATAGCCTATCCTTCTCATAATTCATTTGCTCTTTACCTTCATATCCTGAAATTGCAGGATGAGTTTATAAATTTAGTTCTATTTCCCTTTTTTTAAGAGTAGCTGCCTCCATGCTTACAGTATTTTCCATGGTTAGCATAGTGCTTAAAGCATATGGAAAGTTTTTTTAGTGAATGAATAATGAATAGTTTAATGATCTAATACAATGTATATAATAAGAACATATAAGATCTAGAGGACATCCTTTGAGCCTGGGATGCCCACAGATTCCCTTATTTTAAAAAGCAGAGACACACCAAGATATCAATAGAAAAATTAAAGATTACTATCTAACCAAAATTTGGACAATAGTGGATAAATGTCAAGGTCAGAAAGGGAACATGCACATTTATTTCATTTAATGTAAAAAGATCTCTTTTAGCTCAGGCAAGGAAACACATGTTTTTTGGCATTGTATTTCTGTTACTAAGCTTTGGGTTACTCAGTAGCTATTTGTTCATAATCTGGTTATAGACAGGATTAGTCTGTGACCTTGGTGAAGTCATTCCTCCCTCTTATTCCTCTTATGAATTTTGTGTTGAAAGCATGATGATAGAGAAGAGTAAAATAGTTTAGGGAAAAAACCAAACCAACATAGGTAACTTAATCTACTTGTGCCTTTACTGGAAGTCCCTGGGTGGAAAATAACAGTATGGCTATATGCCTACTTCAAAATTTATTTATTTACTTACATTGAGATAAATTTGACATATTATTTTTAGATGCACAACACAATGATTTGTTAAATGTATATATTATGAAATGATCATGACAATAAGATTAGTGAATATCCACCATTATACATATTTATGACATTGTGTGTGTGTACACACTACATTTTATTTATTACTTCATTCTGTTCACCTTAATGTGGGAGGTTTTCCATTAACCAATGTTTTCTTTTTCCATTACAGGTGAAAATTCCTGTGCTTCTTCCTCCTGCAGACATCTATGCTTGCTTTCCTCACAGAGGCCACGCCTTTATTCTTGTGTTTGTCCCTCAGGATGGACTCTTTCTTATGATTCTGTGTCTTGCTTGAGAGGTACTGTATGCCCTTTAAGTGTGCCCTGAAGGCAGAGTCTGCCTTGGTTTAGCAGAGTGGTGTAAGCTCTAAGCCACTTGCTCATGGAATGTGTGCTGTGTTCCCTTTGATTCAGCAAGTCTCTTGAGTACATATGCCATATGAGGTGATTTAATTGAGCACCTCAGTTGTAATATAGTTTCTGTATATAAAGCTCATATTACGTGTGCATGTGATTCATGTTTTCTCTTACCTGGTTATAGTTAGACAAGTGGTGATAATGGAAACCTCCCAATTCTGCAGTTAAGGAGTAAGAATTTTTAACACTTGATTATGGCTTCCTTCTCTCATTTGTATTGTTGTAACTAATAGTGATGAGTGTTCTAGCATAGGCCTTCTGATCCCAATTTCAGTAACTTTAATATTTGGTATTTTAAAAATGAATGTTTTCTTTGTATGAAAGATCGTTAAGTGATTATTTGAGCAATTTGATCTTCATCTCATCCAAGATACTTTACTGTGTTGATAGAAATGTATGTGGACAATTATTATTATTAGGGAGTGAGAACAAAAGGGAAAGATACAGTCAATCCACAAAACAGATTTCTTCTGGAATATGTAAAATATATAAAATAAAGTGTTTTTAATGTTTATAGTGTAAACATAGTTAATAGATAGTGTGTGTGAGCAGAGAATGGGCAGAGAGAGAAAGAGAGAGAGAGGTGCGGGGTGGGGAGAACCCCAAGAAAGCTTAATGCTGTCAACGCAGAGCACAATGTGGGGCAAAATCATGACCTGAGCCTAAAAGAAGAGTTGGATGTTCAACTGACTGATTCATCCAGTTGCCGCCAATAATAATCTTTTTAAAAATATTTACCTTTGCTTAAAAATCTAGAGAGTTATTCTAAATTTAAGCTTTTTGAATTTAGTTCGTGAATATTTTGGTACTGACAAAAGTGGTTGCAGAAAGTTAAAATATTTAATGATACAAAATCCTTAAGCTAAGAGAAAACAGAATCTTAATCTAGAGGGAAAGTTATTATTCAAGTGGAAAATTTTTGCTGAATCCAGGAAATTAATGGTGTTTACAGATTTTGCAGATGTAGGCTTCCTGAAAATTGAATTCCATCTAGGTATAATATTTTGCAATGATACTTTCATGATGAAAGATTTTAATTATTGGTAGTGCTTACAAAGGGATTGGCATTTGCCATTTTTCTTCAGAGACTTATTATGCACCTAATCCTTGTTGACACTGTTTAATTTAGTGTGTCCTCAGAGTCTCTCAGCAGAAGATTAAACTGGGCTGCAGACATTTTGGATACAAAGCATTCTTTCACCATGCCAAGGTTGTTGAACTGTGCATTGGGGATTGGTGTAATCAATATTACTATCTGATGGTGATTGATATCTAAATAGTAGCTTTTGTTATTTCACAAATAATTCCACTAGTGGTTTTCCATTGATTGACTTTACTAGGGTGGAACTTTTTTAGCACTGTTCAACTGATTTCTGAGTACCACTTGGGTAACTGAATGCCAGTATATGTTAACGAAGAAAAAGAGGTGCACATTATTTTCTCAATCAGAAGTTTAGAAGCTTGTTACCATTTATAGATGAAAACATTTTACTTGATTTACGGGTTAAATAGCTTTTAAAATATTGTTTACTAAGTGTCTGGAATATCTTTGGAACTGCTGATGCGATAAGGTTAAGTGAAAAGCAGATACTGTTCACTACTGGCCATGTAAAAATATGCATTAAAAAGACCTGGAAGAGAACACACATAAGCGCCAATAGTGGTTACAGTTGAGTAAGGGAATTATGAGATATTTCTTTTTTCCTAATTTTATGACATAAAATTTTAAGCCAAGAACTTTTTCTGTATGAAATAGCTTTTTATTCTTTCAAAAATATGTTCTCCACCTCCACAATGCCAAAAACAAATGAACAAGAACCAAAAAAGCAAACCAAAACATTGCTCCAGCATCTTCTACAATAAACAACCTCCAATCCAAAATAGGCTTCTGCTTCATTGTGAGAGAGACAGAAGGCAATCGTCTCAGTCATTAAGTGCCACGTAAGAAGAACACACTCCTTGCACACACTGTTAGAAAGCTTGAGGCGCTGATCAGTTAGTGCAAAGTCTGAGTTAAGGAGAACCTAACTAGGAAGTAGTAAACATTGCTCTTCGATTACAACATAAACTTCTCATTACCAGCTGCTTTCTCTTTACCTCTCTGCCCTGCTTAGACGAATCTTAATGGGATCATGATATAAAGAATAAATATAAATATACGATTTTTAACTCCAAAAGACTGAGTTTCTTTTATAGTTTATTGTCCAGTTGGTTTCCATATAATACCCAGTGCTCATCCCAACAAGTGCCCTCCTCCATGCCCATCACCTCCCTTCCCCTCTCCCACACTCCCTCTCAGCCCTCAGTTTGTTTTCAGCATTTAAGAGTCTCTCATGGTTTGCCTCCTTCCCTCTCCCCAACTATTTTTCCCCTTCTTCTCCCACTTCATCCTCCGTTAACTTCTTCCTAATCCACCTATATGTGCAAACATATGGTATCTGTCCTTTGCCTGACTTATTTCGCTCAGCATAACACCCTCTAGTTCCATCCATGTTGCTACAAATGGCCAAATTTCATTTTTTGAGACATACTATGTTAAGATGTCTTAAAATATCACCTCCTTCTGAACTGCCTTGTTCTATAGACTCAAAGTTCCTTGCAGATTAAGCCTCCACCTGATTCATTGATATTTGTTCGTTGCCTGTGGCACATACTAGCACTCAGGAAATTTTCAGTGAAGCCCTCCAATATTCTTTCTTGCTCCTTCTTCATTCCTGTGTTTTCCACCTATTTATTCCTTTATGGCTGTATTGTGTCATCAAATCGCTCCTTTTTTCTTTCCCACAGAGCACTTTTCATGCACTCTCTCTGGCATCATCCTTTGCCTAGGCTCTCACTTCCTGCTAGTGTAGCACTAAATGACTCCCACTCTCTGGTTCATTGCCCATAAATGTTCACTAGTGGTAAGCCCTCTCCAATATACCTGATCAGATCAAGGGCCTGAGACATTGCCTGACAAAGAAATAGAGGCCGAAGGAGTAGAGCTGGGTAGGACTTGAGAGAAGTGCTTCTGGGAAGAATCCAGAAAGCCCATGTTTGATGGATGAGAAATGCAGTTCTTTCGTCCCTAAACAGTGCTTTATTGAGAATTCCTCCAATTAAGCAAAAAGAAAATTACACATTAAAAAGAGCATTGTTAGGTTTTGAGTCAGTAAAATTTACAATTTATCCTGTGAAATTGGGGAATTTTCTTGTTTTTACTGCACCAATGAACACTTACAATGTATAATCAATAATTAAACATCTCATTATAATTTCAAGGTACATCTAAACTCTTAATATAGCTTACACATTTTGTTACTGCATGTTAAATCAAATGAATTGAGTGGTAATTTGATATTCAAGAACTAGTACCCAGCCTTCACTTTGTGTAGTGATTAAGAACATAAGTTTTGGAATCTGAGGACCTGGCTGTGTGACTTTGGTTAAATGGCTTAATTTCTTTGTGCCTCATTTGAGAGCTGGGGGTGGGGATGGCTAACAAGAGGCTTCAGGGAGATAAATTAAGTGAATGAATATTTAGTGCATACTATGTGGCCCCTATTCTCAATAAATAGGGCCAATTATTATGGCTATTTCATTTGTTCAGAAGAGAGGCGATGTGGAGCAGTTGGGAGAGGACAGATGAATCTCACTAGCCCTGGAAAGTTTCATTGGCCTTAGTTGAAAACCTCTTCACAGATTTAATGGAAAGAGTAAATGCTGTATATTGTAGCACTTTGTAAAATATAAAGCATTAATAGTTGCATTATTTGCTTTAAATTTTTACTCAGTTTATAAATGTTAGGTAATTTTTAGTAACTGAAATGACAGGAAAAAGGAAAAGTTAATGAGATGTTAAAATAAGTTAAGAAGTTAAGAGCCAGGGGCAACTGGGTAGCTCAGTCAGTTGGGCATCTGACTCTTGATTTTGTCTCAGGTCATGATCTCAAGGTTTGTGAGACTGAGTCCTATGTTGGGCTCTGTGCTGACAGCAAAGAGCCTGCTTGGGATCCTTTCTCTCGCTCTCTCTCTGCTCTCCTCCACTCACATTTTCTTTCTCTCAATAAATAAATAAACTTTAAAAATACTCACATTGAAGACTGAAAAGTGTCCAGATTATAAAAATAATGAAAACATCATTTTTAGTAGATGAAAATTATGCAGTGAATAATCATTTTCTATTTTGCTTAATATGGGGTATATGTTATATATATATATATATATATGTCTTCATAACACAAAACTCACATTCCAGTTTTCCTTTTATGAGAGAATTATAAATACATTTTTACTCTTGATTTCCTCATTTTAGATTTTTTTTGTTTTCTTGTTTTTTGTTTTTTGGATAAAGGCATTATCTGTGAAAAAGAACCCTTAGACCAGAGAAGAGGAGACAGATGGCCAGAGAGTATCGATGTCTTTTGCACTGAGTGGGGATTAGGGATCTTGGTCATCAGTTCTGGTCCCTAGCCAGGCCAGCAAGTCTCCAATCTGAGAGAAGGCATCAGACTATCAAACCTGAGTGGCCAGAGTCCATATTTGAAGCTTATAAACCAACTTCTAGTATGACTTTGTGCTTTCCTATGGGCTGAAGATGTGTGGATTATTTACTGAAGTATTTTGCTTTTACAGTGGTTGGCTTTGTCTTGTGAATAAACCTTGGAACCTGCTTAGTAAAAAAAAAAAAAGCAGGAAAAAGGAAAAGGACCTTTTATTATCTATTAAGGAGGTTAAGTGAATTGATAATTTGAATAAGGTATTTTGAGAATGTTTAAGTTGCAAAATGCAGATACTTTTGAGAACTTTAGAAGACACTATTTACACTTTGACTTATGCATCCATCCATTTATTTGTTTATGTGGTCATTCATTTAGTTAGCAAGCATTTATTTGGCAACTATTACCTGCAAGGTTCTGGGACAGAATCGTGAGTAAATCAGACATAGTTACTACCTTTTTGGAATTAGAATCTAGTGTGGAAGACAGCCATTGATCAAACAACAATTGGGGAGATTATAAATTGGACTTTATTTAGTAATTAAAATTCACCTCTAATAAACACCAGGCCACACTTGGTAGTGTTTTTATTTTTTGAGCACACTTAAGACTAATAAATTGCCATTCACCAAGAATAGTCTATATGTTTTCTTTCTCTTTTTAAATTCAGTATTAGTTAGGTTTATCTATGTGTAGAATGTGACATTTAACAAACACGGACGCTTTATCAGTGTAAGTAACGAATTCATGAAGAGCAAGGTAAATACTGATCTTCCTTGGGAAAGTCCAGAAGTGTTTCTAGGGTTGGAGGTTTGGTGACCTAGCAACCTGTTGAAATCCAATCAAAGGCCCTGGATTGTCTGATGAAATATGTATCATGTATGGTATTTATTGCCGCAAAGCTTTCAATGGCATTTTGTCCTATGAGATGGTAACAATCCACTGCTTTCCATTACTCTAAATGTCTGGGAATAGTAGGATATAATTTTGACTGATATCTGCTATTTTCACAGATGATCGACCTTTCTTAGTAACTGTAAGATACAGTATAATTTTTGGATTCTTCCTCAATCCTGAGGTGAAGAGCAATGATGCTATGGTTCCCATAGCAGGGATAATGAACGGTTATGATGTTGAATTTGATTACTCAGAGCAGTTCATCTATTGGGTTGAGAATCCAGTAAGTGTTGAATAACATTCAAAGTATATAACTTGTTTTCAAAGAGCCTACCTACACTAATGCCTTCTTATAAGCAAACTTTTGCTGAGTGGATAAAAGGGAAATGGTCCAGAAATAAATTAATTTACTACTAAGCTTTTTTTGATTCAGCAAAGGATGTAAATAGGAGGCTGACCTGGAGCAGAGTAGATAATAAGCACATTTAAGCTTTTGGATTTTATTCATTTATTCATTCAGCAAGTAATTATTAAGTGCCTACTATTTGTTCTGCACCAAACTAGCTACTCCCAACTGTAGAAAATACACCAAGAAGTGGTAACAAAGATTGCTCTTAAGGAGTTTTGAGCTAATAGAAGATACTAGATGATCATAAAAATGATCATCATTCAAGACAAGAAGCAATAGTTCTCTGAAGGAATTCCAGGAAAGCATTTGATGTGGCTGCTGGGATCTTCATCAGCACCTTTTCCTCCAGGGTAAAAAGAGCCCTCCTTCAGTTCCCTTTCGGTTGGAGCTCACCCTTTAGAGGAGAGAGCTCTGAGGAGGGAAGGGGCAGAGAGATCACAAATGAGGAAGAGAGGGATGATCTTTGTGTTTGAGGCTTGTGACCTCTATGTAAAATATGCTCTGGCCTTCTGATTTTCATTGATGAGATGGATTATTTTTATGACTATGGCCTGTGGTAGTTAAGAAATAAATCTCCATAGCCAATATCAGAGGCAACCCGAATGATATGTCTTGCATTGTGCTCTGACCCACTTAAAAATAATTTTTTAATGACATATTGAAGTGTTGCTGGTGTTAGTATTATACGCAGTGAGCCCACCCAATGGCGTTGAACCTTTGCCTTTCCTCCAGGTGTGAGGGGTGTTCAGGAAGTATAGCAGCAGGCAATGGTGAAGAACATGCTTCCTTGTAGAACCTGTGGTCTTCTTTGAAACAGCTCACTTCTCCGTGTCCTTCTTTCCAGGGTGAAATTCACAGAGTGAAGATAGATGGCACCAACAGGACAGTATTAGTTTCTCTGTCTAGGTTGGGTTCTTCCATGAGCCTGGCCTTGGATTGGATATCAAAAAACTTATATTATACCAATCCTGCTACTCTGTCAATTGAGGTAATGATTCCATAATACTAGCTACACAAACACTAGTTTTTGATGCATGTATAATCTATTCTCAGGAAATGGTCTCATTGATTTTTGAAATTATTTTTAAGCAGAAGCAAAAGAGTAGCTATCGATATTAACTAGAAGTCTTAGAAGCAAAAGAGTAAAAGCACCTTAGAAATAAATTGTTGGAACTTTCTACTGCCCTATTTTGTTTTCTTTCTAAGCATTAATATTAACTTTTTTATATAAAAGGATTTTAGATAATTTGTAAAAATAGTTTAAATAGGAATTCAGCATTAGGCATGGAAGAATATAATAGGCAGGAGATTTCCGCTATCTTTCTTCATCAAGTCTGTAATGCTATTTCAGTCCCAAACCAAACTGATAGGTTACCTGTGTTCTAAGATGGAAATCTTTCTATGGCTCCAATACAGATTTTCTAACAGTGAAACAGAAAGTAGAAACTTGATTCTAAATCCTTTGATACTTTTCCTCTGTGCGATAAGTGTTCTTTTTACTCTAATTCCCAGAAGAAATTCTAGATGGGACACAGGTATGCAATCACATGACGCAAATCAAAGGTAATTCAACTAGTATTGGTTTGTTACCATTCTGGGACGAGGTTATTAATCCATAATAATTTTGAAAGTGAAAATTTCTAAAGCAAAGGGAGGGTCTTGTGGGAAGGGCAGTTAGGACTATGTGAGGCACCAGCTCTACAGGGTATTCAGAAAGGGAGATGCTGAAGGTGAGGAAGGCACGTAGCAGCTAAGTGGTGAAGTTTGAGCAGATTGGTCAGAACATTGGTTATAGTGTACAAAAGTCTTCTACAAATAGGATCTCTTTTAATCCTCTCAACATTCCCAAGGGCAAGCAACACAATTAAGAGAGGAATTTGCAATTTGCACAAATGCTAACTTCCCAGTTTTCTCAAGCCATGTAAAATCATCAGCTCTTAACATGAGGGGATTCTTGAAGGCCCATCTGGTTCAAACCCTTTGTTATTTAGATAAGCTCCTGAATTTTACATAATTTTAGAAATTGGCTTAAACAGTCAGCTTCACTGCCTTGATTCCCAGGCAGTGTTCTGACTTTGCCTTGTTATAAATGATAATTCTAGCAGTCCAGCCTGCTTTAACCCCCTTTGACAGTGACAAAAGGTGATTTTTCATAATCTCAACTAAAAATATCACTCTCCCATCAAAACATTGGCACAATTGACTGACTGCCTAAAACCCTTAATTCCAAACACAGCTCTAGTGTCTGCTTGGCACAGGGCTGTCTTCATTCTGAATGACAATGAATATGTTCTTACTCTGTCTTTTGGTCTCTTGCTTTGTAAACAGAGGTCTTCCTTTGTACACTGATTGTTTTCCAAAAGCAGAGGACATGTTTCCTCCATAAGTATTAGGTACAATGACAAGGCACCCACTGATGGATAACTGAGTGAGTGAGTGTGCACAAATGTGTATCTTGGTAAGGCCACTGTAATCATATAAACGTAAAGTTTGTAACTGTGCCCCAATGCAGTCAGGCACAGAAGAAAGATAATTTTCTTTGGAGTCGAAAGACCTGCTTTGAGTCTGGCTCATTCATTGAACAAATGCTAGTAAATGGATCTGTCCTATTGTTAGTCCTGGATATTCAAAGATGAGTAAAATATTTTTTTCTGCTTATAAGTAGTTCACTCTCTGAGAGCTAGACATAAAAACAAATAGCTTTCTTCCAGTGTGCTAAGTGTGATATGAGCCGTGACTATAAAGTGTTTTGTGACTAGGGGCAGAAGTGAAAGTGTTGGGGGGAGAATGAATGGCAGGAGAATCAGTGACTTGTGAGCTGCCTCTTGAAAGAGAGCCAATATTTATGGCTGCCAAATGAAGAAGTAGGGAAAAGACATCCTGGCAGAGGAAAGCACTTGATAAAGACTCTGAGACTTGAAAATGCATTTTGTCATTGAGGACAGCACTGTATTTCCTCTACTCACAGGATATTTGATACTGAACAAATTACTTAACTTTTCTGAGCCTCAGCTTCTGTATCTGAAAAATGGGATTATATCTCAGTAACTAAAAGTACTTCTCGACACTAAGGTATCCTGTGACTATAAAGAGTCCTTTCCCCCTTTTCCACAGACGGCCTATGAAAATAATGATCCAAAAGTAAATTGTCCTTTGTGTGTGTGTGTGTGTGTGTGTGTGTGTGTGTGTGTTGTGTGTGTGTGTGTTTTAATTGTTTTTCTCCTTTGGTGATATCAGTGGTGACTCAGGTGAATGTTATATTGCTTAAGGGCACAGAAATACTGTTCACATACTGTTTACCTGAATAATATCCTTTCAGAAAGAGTTACTCCTATTTAATTCAAATTTGAAAATAAGACAAATACTGAATAAGTGTTTTCCACTAGGGGTAGCTGTGTGCCCATTCAATTTTGCTGCTGCAAAGAAGTGTACAGAATAATTGTGTGAGAGAGAACTTGATATATCCTAAATAAAGGAAAATAACTTTCCTTTGAAATAAAGAGATCCTTAAGCTTAAGAAAAGGAGAGAAATTTTGGTGGAAAGAGGCAAATTTTAAAAAAAGAAAGACACCAGACAGGAGAGAGGAAAATTTAGAGAGAAGAGTGAGGGATTAAAGAGGGGTGTGTGTGTGTGTGTGTGTGTGTGTGTGTGTGTGTGGTAGGAAGAGAAGGAGAGAGGAAAAAAATACATAAAGAGACAGAATGAGGGAAAAGATAGAAACATAAAGACCATGGGTCTCTGGGTGGCTCAATCAGTGACTCTTGATTTCAGCGCAGATCATGAGATTGAGCCTGGGTGTGGAGTTTGCTTAACATTCTCTTTCTCCTTTGCCCTTCCCCTGTTCATGTGTTCTCTCTCTCTCTCTCTCTCTCAAAACCAAAACCAAAACCAAACACTGATACACAATCTATTTGCATTAAAAAGCACTTTATAGAAAAGCCTTTGTGTAAATAAACAATCAATATATATTTTCTCATTTCTTACTAGGTGTTTCTCCTCTCAAACTGTTTCAAGTACAGATTAGAATAGCCTTGTTCCTATAAGAAACTACTTATAGTCTAGTAATACATATTTTTTGTGATGTTTCAGAATACTATTGACATCAGTTTTAGCAATTATAGCAGTAATAATTAAAAATGGGCAATTTCAAGATAGCCACTAAATGTCCATAGGCCTCTTTCATCATCTGTAATGTGGGTATCTATCTCACATCACAGTTGTGAGGATTCAATCCAACAATGTTTAGTATAATGCCTGCTGCATAATAAATATTCAATAAATGGATCAATAAACAAAATAGGATACACTCTTGTACTAGGTGCTATGTTAAATGCTTTACATGTATTATCTCTTAGTTCTATGCACAATATGCAATTATCATCCACACTTCATTAATAAATTAAGTTCAGACAGGTGAATTTACTTGTCTCAATCAGATCTAAATGGGCAAGGATTTGAACTCTTTTGCTTTAACTTAGGCTGTTAACTTGGGCACAGAATTCACTTTAGCTCTGAGGAAATTTGGACTGGTTGGTCAGTGATGGGTGACTTGGCCAAGTCACTGGGTTGCAGGAGACCTGTGGGGTTTCCACTGGTCTTCCAGAATTTTCCTGTATCTTTTTCTGAAGGCATGTTAGTAACTTCTATGAGGCAGTGATTCTGTATGTTCACCCATTTGAATTCATCTCTTATCCATAGGAATTTGAGAGGTGATTTTGCTTTTCTTACTCATTTTCTATTGAGCTGATTTCCTCATAGCCCTAAAATGCAATTAGGGATTATCTGAATCTCCACAAACCCTCCCATTCATCTCTAATCGGGCTTTGGAATTTGTGTGTGTAAGTTCTCCTTCATCTCAGCCTTCTTTGTTTCCCCTTTTGAAACTCAGTTTTAATAAGTGACTTTATGCTATAGGTTTTGAAACTCCGGGGAGATGTCAGATACAGAAAAACCCTGATGACCAACGACGGGACGGCTCTTGGAGTTGGTATGCCAGTTGGCATAACAGTTGACCCTGCTAACGGGTGAGTGTTCATAAATGACACATGTGCTCTATGTAGCACCATTCTTGTTAAAGTTGTGACCTGATAAAATGGAAGATTTCAAACTTAGGGCCTTTTCTGATTTCATATGCCAACCTTTTGAAAAATACAGATCTCAGTGAGAAATAGAAACAGCTCCAGTTTATATCTAACATAAAGGATGTAAATACGTGTTTTGTTCTATGTTCTTTAAATTAGCAACAGTAATTTTAGTCATTAAAAAATTGAATTATAGCAATTAAGAATACAGTCTGACTTTGAGTGAGTGTGGAAAGATTTAAGGAGCTAGATAACATCTGAAATTGAACTTGAAGAAGATTTCCTATGGGTGGAGAAAGGGTTTGGTACTTGAGGCCAAGGGAGCAGGAAGGCGCAGAAGCATCACGGCAATTAGCATGACTGTGTAAAGGGCTGAAGCCAGAGGCATAGAGGTCAGTGATAGTTGACAAGATGGAAGCTAAAGGTATTTGGGGAAAAATCCTGAAAGGACTTTAATGTCATCTTGCTAAGGAGTTGCACTTTTTTCTTTTGAGAAAGAAAGAGTCAGCTGGGATTTTGGAGGAAGAGAATGATAGAATCAAATTTTTATTTCAGAAAGATGGGTCAGGCTCAGAGTGGAAGAGGCCAGGGGCAGGGAGACCAATTAGGAGAAAGTGTTCAGGTGGGGAGGAGAGTTCTCAGCTAAGATGAGGTAGCTTAAATTTTTAAGGAACTCAGAATTCACAAGAGACTTGAGTTTGTCCAGCAAACTTTTGATAGCCCAGAATTTGAGAAAAGAAAGAAAATTATGACAGGAACTTGGGTCTAGTTGTTAGCAAGGTAGGCACAATGGGAGATGAAGAGAATAAATAAGGATGTTGCTAAAACGGTTATGTATGTGGTGCAGGCAGAGATCGACTGAAGTTTTGGAAGCTCAGGCAAGTTTTAAGGTTGAACTGACTCAGGAAGAGATTGGAGTGTTTAGTTGAAGCAGAGAATGTCAGAGCTTGAGAACTTAGCAGTCGGGAAGCTTAGACTTGAAGATGAGCCTCATGCTAAGAGGTATGCAAATAAAGATCAGAATGAAGGGGTTTGAAGACTTGTGGGGAAAGAGTGTAAGAGGATTGTCTCATGGGGCTATGGCAGCAGTTGAGATAGAAAGGAATGGAAACTTAGATTCAAATCTAGAAGCTATGTCTCCAGTGGAAATAGAAAGCAACCCGTCACATATTTTAATGAAATTTTGTATATCATGGATTTGGCAATTCTGTGTGGCAAGTAGCGTTTGTGTGTAATATTTTTTTCATCACAGAAATCAGAAGAGAAAGTAGCTGGTCTTGTGCTAGATGATGCTTTGGAGAATTAGATAGCAGGCCTGAGAGGTGAGCAGGGAGGTACTTGAACAACTTTTACATGAGCTTTGTCCTTCCCAGGGCACTGCACAGTACGTGATTCTTTGAAAGGGACTGACCATTGATGTAGGCTCTTTCTTAGTCAGTCACAACATAAGCTTCCAACTTGTCTGACCAAGGTAAAATATCCCCTACCAATGTAAGGTGCTAGCATCCTACCCCAAAAAGAATTAGGATAGAACACTGGTTAAGTACATCACCACATTGTATGTCACAAGATATTAATGATTCAGACTTCCTCCATTGACTTGTGCACATCTCAAGGGCAATAAATAACTTTTTTTTCATTTAAATATTTAATGAAACTGTTTTATTAAATGCTGGTGTTGTTTCATGGTTGTAGGAAACTGTACTGGTCGGACCAAGGAACGGACAGTGGTGTTCCTGCCAAGATTGCAAGTGCTAACATGGATGGCACATTTCCAAAAGTTCTCTTCACTGGGAACCTTGAACACGTGGAGCTTATCACCCTTGATATTACAGAGCAGAAACTCTATTGGGCTGTCACCAGCACGGGAGTGGTATGCACAGTCTTTTATTTATCTTTATTTTATTTATCTTTATTGCTGAGCTTGTATAGCTGATACTGATTGTTCCTTGTGTGGCTGGGTCTCCTGAACAATCTCACTTGGCCACATGGAGCAGTGTTTTATTGCCCTTTCTCCCAATGACTTTTTTCCCTAGAGTAAATATTGCCATAGTTGAATACTTTCAAGTCCAGTATTTTCTTCATGTGCGTAGTGCTTTACGGAATAATGTTCATTGCCATTTTCATCATCCTTTTTTTTTTTCCAGGTCAAATATTTCCATTTCACATTTCTTACTTGTCCTAATAGAACCATTTCTTTCCTGTTTTAGTGATTTTAGTGCTTTTCTTTGCAAGTTCTCTAGGCTCTCCAATTTGTAGAGACTGAAGGAAAAAATGTATATACCAAGTTTCTGAGCATAGCATCTCCTCCTAGGCACATGTTATTTTCTAATGTCTTAATATGGTTAGCACATATAAAAAAACTCCTATAGAGATAATTTTAAAGCCCAGGGTTGAGTTCATTATATTCTGCCATAAGAAACAGAAACAATAATTCCATTCACTCGCAGAAATAATATTTGATCATCACTGTTGTGCTTACGCAGTTGAGCTGGGACTAGGCACACAGAAGGCGCTCAGTAATAACTTCATCAATTAGAATGTTGCGATGGATATTGAATTGATTGTATGCTAGTCTTTTCCTTGCCTTTTAAATAGTAGTGACTTCAGATCTGGTTTTGATGTTGGTGTTCTCCATAATATTGTGCAATAGGTTTGGTTTTCAGTTCATTATCAGTTCAACAAATGCTAATTTAATTCCTAGTATGTACTTACCATGGTGATAAACTTTGAGGATGAAGAAGAAGTAGTGATGTTTTAAAAGCACTTTACAGATGCCTTGTGCAATGATAAAGGAGCTCTTTTCCCATGGTATAATTTCTAGGACGACTTAGCCTGTTAGCCTGTCTCAGACAGTGACCCACCAACTTTCTCCCTTCCTGCATCTGCTCTGCCCTCCTGACTGTGTGAGCTTGTTAGTTGTGTGACTTTCCATCTTTTCTCCCAAGTCAGAGCCCTCATGTTTCCCCTTACTCTACTAAGTCTGTCCATATTTAACTATTACAAAATCCTGACAATTTGTCCTCTGTCCCTTTTCTCATGTTCTACCTTTTTCTGCCACCTCCATCATCTGAGCCCTTTCTATCTAGCTTTGAGTGGATGACAGCTGTCATTAATAAACCTTGCTTTTATGATGGAGACCTGTTGCCTTCATAAAACCAGAAAACAGGTTTGGTCACTGCTCAGCCTATAGGAGTAGCTCCAAACACTTCACCTGAGAGTGGTCAGCTAATCTGGTGCTGGTCACTCCTTCAAAGCTCCCCTCTAAGCTTAGCTTTCCTGTGCTATAGCTTTCTGGAATTTCTGTCACTCTAGGACATAATCTGCTCTTATAACTGCTGGATTCCCTGTCAAGCAAGGCAGTGAGCCAAACCTCATTTGTCTCTCTCACCAGTGTACTCAGTTCAAATCCTGGCACAGAGGAGGCACTTGAGACAAGTTTCTGGAATGAAATCAAACCAGCTATGTCCACATTTTATTTTTCTTCCAAAAGCAGACAACTTGTCATTTCTCATTAGGAACTTCATTTTTGTGAGCTCTTTTCCAGTTTTCCAGAGTCATTTTCACTGAGACTTGTTAGCTCTTCTAATATAACACCATTACCCTTTACCCCATTGAAATCTTGTTATCCTGCCATTGAGTGGAGCATGTATTCTGTTCCCGTTGCAGAAATTGTTGGCGAAGACGTTAAATGAAGAGTCAGTCAACTCCTGGGTAATGGTTGATACTCCTGGGTAATACACATTGAATGTGTATCCTTGTCTGGAATATTACATGCAGAGCCTAATGAGGTTTAGTTCCTTTTCCTTCACCATGCCATCTGAGAAAGTTGGTTGACTTACTTGAGCTCCAACTTCATTACCAACAAAATAGGCATAATGACAATGGCTTCATCTATTGCTCAACATAATTGTGAATATCAAATCAGAAAACAAATAGGAAAAATCTCTGTAAAGGATGTAGATGTGAGGTATTATTATTAAGAGAATGTTAGTTTTAAATGTGTCTCTTGTTTCACCATGTATCAGTCAGTGACAACAATTCTGATCTTTTAGATTGAAAGAGGAAACGTGGATGGTACAAATCGAATGATCCTGGTAAACCATCTTTCCCGTCCCTGGGGAGTTGCTGTCTATGGTTCTTACCTTTATTACACTGATGAAGACTATGAGGTCATTGAAAGAGTTGACAAGAACACTGGGGGCGACAAAATAGTCTTGAGACAGAATATTCCAAACTTGAGGGGTCTCCGAGTTTATCACAGATACAGTAAGTATTTGTCACTTAAACCTACATATTCACAAATGTATGATGCATATTCCACACAGCTACATGCTTACATATAAAAACACACACCCACACACAGACCTATATACATACACATGCATGGAAATTGAAATTACCCCCAATATTTGAAAAATGATAGCCCTATCATAAACTTGGCTAATTGTCAAAGACTAGGCATTCAGAAGGCCAGATTGATTTCAGAATAAGCTTATTCCCATTCTTCATCACTCATTACTTTCCTTTTGCTTCACAGCAGTCCCTGACATATTATCTATCAATTTGTTGTCTGTGTTACTCATTAGAATATAACCTCCCAGGGCTCCTTGGTGGCTTAGTTGGTGGTTAGGCATTGACTTGGGCTCATGTCATGATCTTGTATTTCATGAGTTCGAGCCCTGCATCGGGCTGTGTGTGGACAGCCCAGAGCCTGGAGCCTGCTTCTGATTCTGTGTCTCCTTCTTTCTCTGCCCCACCCTCACTTGCACTCTGTCTCCTTCTCTCAAAAATAAACAGTGAAAAAAATTAAAAAGAATGTAACCTCTCTAAGGATAGACATTTTGTCTGTCCTGTTTCTTGCTTTATGTATAGTAACTAGACAAGTTCCTGGCACATTGAAGGTGGTCAGTAAACATTTGTTAGATCTGCCAGGAAAGTGTTAACAGAATAGAATTTTTCATCTTAAAAGGAATACTTGTTGATTTTAACATTTTTTCTATAGATAATGTAATTTTTGATTTGCCCCTTAGATTAGCATTTTGATGTAGAGATTATTTTTTTAACATTTTGACATATTTTATGGCTTTTAGTCTCTAACTGAAGGTTGGCACATGGTTTGTTTGCTGTCTATAACCTAGGTTTTCCACTTGGCATTTCTTTTTATTGCATGGGAAAAAATATTGTAAATCAAAAGCCCATCACATTGTTGATCATATAATTAAACTGATGTAATTTTAAATGCCAGTACCTAGATTGAAATGGTGAAAAGAATTAGAATTTGCATACTGACCTCTCTAATTCTTATATGATTTGTGGAAGAAAAACCATTGATGCTCGATTCTCTATTAAACCATAGTTGTGGTTATATGTTAGTTGTTTAAGATACAGTTTCTTCAGTGTTGTTTTTATGTTGTTAACTCAGGTATTGTATTTTGTTTTTGATTTTTATAATGAATTGTTTGACCCAGTATAAAATATTTGAGGTGGAGTGGTAAGTATATGAGGTCAAAAGTTATAACCCAATTTTGATTTCATTTAGGCACATCCTACAATGGCTGTAGCAACAATGTGAATGCCTGTCAGCAGATTTGCCTGCCTTTACCAGGGAGATTGTTCTCATGTGCCTGTGCCACGGGAATGAAACTCAATCCTGATAATCGGACCTGCTCTCCATATAGCTCTTTCCTTGTTGTTTCAATGCTGTCTACAATTAGAGGCTTTAGCTTGGAATTTTCAGATCACTCAGAAGCCATGGTGCCAGTGGCGGCCCAAGGTATGCTAACTTCAATATAAGTAAGATTTGTGCCATGTTGAATTCTTGGTGCCATAAAGCGTTTCTTCATGTTCGGATTCAGCATGTAATGAAGGTTTCTCTTGAAATAAACTGGCTCTGCCTTGAATGATTCTCAGACATTAGTGTGCATCAGAATTGGAGATCCCATTTCGTAGGTTGGGCTAGGGCCAGAGAATCTACATTCCTAAAAGTTCCCAAGTCACCTGATGTCGTTGGTCCATGGACCACACTGAGAATGACAAGACTAGAGAAAGATAGAATGTAGAATGAGATTGCTAGAAGTATTACAGCGTTGGTGTTTAGAACAGTAAATGGAGATTTAGGGTCAAGGTTCTACTACTTAGAATAGTAATGAGGTAGTCCATAATCTGATTTATTAATATCCATTTGATGGATTGAAATAAATGAGTTGACAACATTAGTATCTCCTTGGTAACTGTATTTTTGCAGCACTTAATGTTTATATACTGTGAACATAGAAAATGATCACTTGCTTCCTAGATGAACCAAGAGATTTCTAGTTGCATGTTACCACAGGGGGATCTAAATGTTTATTAACATCATAAGAACTATGCCACAGGATAATGATAGAAAAAAAGACAGAAAGGGAAGAAAAAGAGTGAAGGGAATGGAGGGGTGGATGGTCAGAGGAGATAGCAATGCATATGGTGTAAGAAGTCAGGGAACTTCCAGTGCTCCTGCTTGATAATTACATTCACAGGTAATCATGACGTTGTTTGTTCATAGCTAAAAAGTTATAAATCTAAGTTACCATCTTGTAAAGATAGTATAAAATCAATTAATTTTTTCTCCTAACTTTTCATTTCGAAAAATTTCAAATGCAGAAAAGTTGAAAGAAAGGGACAATGAACATCTTCATACCCTTCACCTAGATACAAAAATTGCTAATGTTTCAGTACATTTGAACTCTGTGTATGTTTGTGTGTGTGTGTGTGTGTGTACCCCCACACCTACATTTAGTGTTACTAGTTTCAGGTGTACAATGTAATCATGGACTCAAGTTTTTATAATTCAATGTATTATAAACGTTTACCACAATTAACTCTTGATGCTCTTTTGGATTCATTTTATCCAGATAAAAACCTCTTAAAATGGCTACCTGTGTGATCTCGTGATCCCCTTAGTGTTTGAGTGCTTCCTTGCGTCTGGGTATACGAAGGTGTTCTAGGCTCATCTTACTGTTTCTCGCAGAAGCCAGTGCTTCTTATCTTGGGAAATGGCTTTTAGAAACCATGATCTGGGTGGTAGGTGTGTTCATTGCAGTGGGGAAACAGTTTTATTTTGCAGTGGGGCACAGTCAGAGCAGGGGGTTGAGAGGGTGGGCAAACATTTTAAAGTTCTAGTTCCAGCTAGAGCACTGTTGAATGATCTTTTTTTTTAATGTTTCAGGACGAAATGCACTGCATGTGGATGTTGATGTATCCTCTGGCTTTATTTATTGGTGTGATTTTAGCAGTTCTGTGACATCTTATAATGCAATCCGTAGAATCAAACCTGATGGGTCTGCTTTTACAAACATTGTTACACAAGGAATAGGAGAAAATGGAGTTCGGGGAATAGCAGTGGATTGGGTAGCAGGTAGGTCAGCTGTATAGTGATTTTACTCAGAAGTCTCTTTTTGTGTTTAAATTTCTTTCATCTTGTTTTATGCCAGAAGTTAACACTACATGTCCTACAAATCTATTCTTCTAGAGAATTATTTATGAAAAATTGAATTATGCTTTGAGATTAAGCTGTATTTCTATTAAGTTAATGACAAGGCGTTTCAGTGGGCAAATTCAAAACAGCTAATACATTTTCTTCTATTATTAACATAATCAGAACTGTAGGCAAAATGGTTGGAAAAATTATGTTTTGTTTTTTTTCACACTTAGATTAACACCTAATTTCTAAATTAGAAATGTCTAAATGTTCAAAGAGAAAGGATATTAAACTATGTGAACCAGGAAATGACAATCATTTATTTTAAAGCTGAGCAATTTTATTTACAAAATTTTTTGAGAGAGAGAGAGCACGAGCGGGAGAGGGGAAAAGAGAGAGAGGGAGACACAGAATCTGAAGCAGGCTCCAGGCTCTGAGCTGTCAGCACAGAGCCCAATGTGGGGCTCGAAATCATGTACTGTGAGATCACGGCCTGAGCCGAAGCCGGACAGTTAGCTGACTGAGCCACTCAGGCACCCTTTAATTGACAAATTCTAAATTGCTTCCTCTTGTTAATGTATGAAACCCTTTTGATCATTAGGCACTTTCTCTATTGTAATTATATTGAAAATACCTGACCCAGTATTACATTAACTTTGTTATATTGATTCATGTACTTATTTATTTTATTTTTTTATAATGACATCTGCAGCGTACATTTATTAATATTCCAAATAACCCTAAGAATACAAATATGATCTCCAGGTGGTGACAGGACCCGTCATCACTGATTTATTCCCTCCTTACCCATTGTTGAAGCTCTCATGAATCCCTGCTCAGCTGATCATAACCCTTGTCTCTTTTGATGTGCTGACATTGAATTTATTGGTAATTATCCTCACATCTGATTTGACATTTTCCCACTCTTGCATATAGCAAAATCACCTGCTGTTTTTATTTTTATTACTTTTTAAGGTACACAGTGTAATATTAGTTACAGGTGTAGTGTACTTAATTTTAAATTATCATTTGTTTTTGTTTAACAAAACACTGAGAAACAAATGTATTAAATGTATTCTAATTTTAAGAATATGATCCTGTTTTGTAAAAAATAGGTATCATTGTGTGTTAATGAAGTTGGGCAAGTAAACAGCACTTAGAAATATTAAAATATATTATGGAAATCTAGGTACTCTAAGAGTTTATTATGAATAGTAATATCATAGAATAGTTAGATAAGAGTTTAATTGGGTTCCTAAATCCCATTTATGATTACAAATTCCTATACTACTTTTGAGAGTGTAGGGTCAGCACTCTATGGCCGGTGGGCCAGATGTAGCCCACTGGCTGTGTTTTCTTCCACAGTTTTATTGAGAAATAGATATACGTCACTATAGAAGCTTAAGGCAAACAGCATGATAGTTTGATTTTCACATGTGAAATGGTTATCGCAGTAGGTACAGCCAACATCCATCATCTCATACAGATACAGTAAAAAGGAAAGAAGAAAGAAAATATTTGTCGTTGTAATGAGAACTCTTAGGACCTACCCTTTTAACTACTTTCATATATGGCATAAAGCAGTGTTGACTATAGTCATTATATTGTATATT
The DNA here is from genome assembly GCF_003009895.1 of Hyaena hyaena. NCBI lineage: Eukaryota > Metazoa > Chordata > Mammalia > Carnivora > Hyaenidae > Hyaena > Hyaena hyaena. The sequence continues at coordinate 1,012,600 of NW_024080950.1, read as the reverse complement.
CTTAGTACGTATATTTTTTATAACTGGAAATTTGTACCTTTTGATTATGCCTGTTTTTTTTTAAGCGAAGTTTTACTGGAACACAGCTGTGCCTATTTGTTCATGTATTGTCTATGGCTGCTTCTCATGTTTACAATGGCAGACCTGAGTACTTGTGAAAGAAACCATATGCTCTATAAAGCCTAAAATAATTACTATCTGTGCCTTTTTGGAAAATATTTACAAAACCTGGATTGAAGGATTTGAATATACAAAGAGTAGATCATTAACATATTGCACATTGGCCTGATTCCTCTAGAGCAATTTGATTCAGACCTAGGAACAAACGAGATGTTCCTTGGTACCAGAATTGACACTTCAGCAATAGGCTCTTGACTATATAGAATCAATATGTAATCACTCTCTATTCATAATACTGCCTTCACATTATTGTGGATTTTTTTCTTTAATTTTTTTTTCAATTTTTATTTTTGAGAGAGAGAGAGAGTGAGAGAGAGAGAGATGATCTGGGGAGGGGCATAAAGAGAGGGAGACACAGAATCTAAAGTAGGTTCCAGGCTCTAAGCTGGCAGCACAGAGCCCGATGCGGGGCTCGAACCCACACACTGCAAGATCATGACCTGAGCCAAGTTGGACACTTAACTGACTGAGCTACCCAGGAGCCCCTCACAGCACTGTATTTTATTCAAGCATTTACATTGGATTTTTGTATTGTTGGCTCTAGAAGGTCCATGTGATGAAAACAGCTACACTAGTTAGATTAACTAACTCCTGTTAATTCTAAGCACAAAGAACACCTGATGACATCGATAATGTCAAAAACTGATGACCTTCCCTCTTTGCCCCTTTCATCATGTTGGGAGTAGAAGATAATATGAGATAATATGTATTAAGTCTTTGTGGAGATTTAGGTGTTAAACATTCAGGTGTGCATTCTGGAAAATATATTTGTCAGTAGAAAGTGGTTTATAACGTTTGCTATAAATTCTCAATTGCTGAAGGTAGGCACTTTCTCTTTAAATTTGAAGAAACAATTTCTTTAGTTTTAAGAGTAAATATTTATTTTTCTAAGTCTAAACTGAGTCATTTATTATCTTGGAAAAGATAACATTTACTGATCCAAACCTTGCTCTTATATATTATGTTCTGAATTTGAAAAGTATCTTCTTTTTCCTTCCTGATTTTGCACTTATCAGTATGCTCTTTCATTTTCCTGCAGGAAACCTTTACTTCACCAATGCTTTCGTGTCTGAAACACTGATAGAAGTTCTGCGGATCAACACCACCTACCGCCGTATTCTCCTTAGAGCTACAGTGGATAGACCCAGGGATATTGTTGTAGACCCCAAGAACAGATATCTCTTCTGGGCTGACTATGGCCAAAGCCCGAAGATTGAGCGTTCTTTTCTTGATTGTACTAACCGAACTGTGCTTGTATCAGAAGGCATTGTCACACCACGGGGGTTGGCAGTAGACCATAGCAATCGCTATGTTTATTGGGTTGATGATTCTTTAGATATAATTGCAAGGATCGGTATTGAGGCAGAGGTGTCTGAAATAGTTCGTTACGGAAGTCGTTATCCTACTCCTTATGCCATAACTGTTTTTGGAAATTCTATCATATGGGTAGACAGAAATTTAAAAAAAATCTTCCAAGCTAGCAAGGAACCAAATAGCAGTGAGATGCCAACGGTGATAAGGGACAATATTGATTGGCTAAGAGATGTGACCGTCTTTGACCAGAGTATTCAGCCACGGTCACCAGCTGAGGTCAACCACAACCCTTGTTTGGAAGATAATGGTGGATGTGCCCATTTCTGTTTTGCTGTGCCTGGATTGAATACCCCAAAATGTGGCTGTGCCTTTGGAACCTTACAAGGTGATGGCAAGAACTGTGCCATTGCAACAGAAAATTTCCTCGTCTTTGCCTTGGCAAATACCTTGAGAAGCTTACACTTGGACCCTGAGGATCACAGCCCACCTTTCCAACCGATAAATGTGGAAAGTGCTGTTGTAGATCTGGCTTATGACGACATAAGTAACAGAATCTACTTCACACAGTCTTTGGAATCTAGAAATGGTCAGATTGCATATGTCAATCTAAATTCAGGGACCAGGTCTTCCACTGCCATTTTTTCAGGTAAGGGTACTAAAGGAGCAGCTTATATTGGAAATTGACACAATGTAATCAGCAATGTGGATGACCTGGGGGTTCTGAAATGCTTTTTGAGATTCTAATTCTTTTGTGTGTGTTTGTTGGTATACATCCAGGTGAAGGGACTCTTGATGGCATTGCCTTTGACTGGATCAATAGAAGAATATATTACAGTGACTACACCAATGAGACAATTAACTCAGTTGCTGAGGATGGGTCTAAGCGCACTGTGATAGCCCATGTTTCAAAGCCAAGAGCAATTGTATTGGATCCTTGTCGAGGGTATGCTATCATCTTATTTATCATATTTCTGTATACTTATTTCTGGAGGGAGCGGGGCCTGAAATTGCTATGTTCATCGACAGCCAACATTTTATATGCTTGAGACCCTATAGCTATATATTCAAGTGTGAGGGAGCATGAATGATTTTGACTAGGAAGTAATTCCTGTTGATGCTAGGAAGGCTGGCCGCACACCAGGAATCAATGCCCTGACTCAGTAAGTCCCTTTTAGGCAAGTTGTGTGGGTGAGAATGGAGTGGGTTTCATGTACATACTAATGTCAAATTTGCAGTTAAAGAAGGCTGCCATTCTTTTAATCTTTTTAAGTATTGTGAGGTTCCTTATGGTGAATTAATTATGACTCCTTTTGGATGACTAGGTACATGTACTGGACTGATTGGGGTACTAATGCCAAAATTGAGAGAGCCACACTGGGAGGAAATTTCCGGGTACCTATTGTGAACAGCAGCCTGGTCTGGCCCAATGGCCTCACTCTGGACTACGAGAATGACCTTCTCTACTGGGCAGATGCCAGTCTGTACGTGTCTTTCATTATTCTTGTGGGTGTTGATAAGAAGAGTTCTTACTTCTGCTTGCAAAGAAGGGATTTGCATAATATGATGAAAACATAATATGCTAAATAGACATGGCCAAAAGCTAGCACCTCAGTTTTATGAACTATATCTCAGCTTGATGAATGTATGTGAAAACCATGAGAATGAATAATTATGAACTAGAAAGCATCTAAAGACACATTAGTAGATGAGGTAATTTCAATAATAAATGTAAATGTAATCATTCAATTTATAATTTCCAGGCCTCATGTAACTATTATAAAGTATGAATGACTTTTAAACGCACATTGACATTGAGTTTCTGCTGGGCTTTAGCCTTCTGTGTCTTGTTAAAAACTTTTCCTTTTGTCTTTGACTATTGGTCGTCTTCTCAAATAGATTTTTCTCAGCCAATTTCCATGTTTTCTTATAAACTTTGGTCAATTCTAATTTTATATGTAACTTATTTAAGTAGCCCTGAAATTACATTCCAGTCATCTTAATGGGACAGTTGAAAAAATGAGATGATTTCATTTATTACTGCTGGTGTTTACATGTCAGAAATCTTAAAACTTATTTTCTTAAGATTTTGGTCTTGTGACACTAAGCACCTACCAATCTCATCTTTTGTTTATCTTTTCATTTGAAGCAAGCAGTATATTTGAGTATCTAAATTTGGTCATTTTAGGTAAATATCTCAAAGTACTAGGTCGTTAAGGGAATAGGACAGAAAAAATAATTGACGTTTTATTGAGTGATTACTATGTACTATGTATTACTATGTACACTGAGGTCCATGCTTTGCGTGTATTATTTCATAATAGTCTCCTGTTTATAATTTCAGCTTGATTCCCTTTGTAGCATTACTTCCAGGTTATATTAATGTTTGCAAATCAGTGATTATATTATATAGGCCATTGTTTCATAAGCAGACGAAGACCTCTCACCATCAGATGATGGTGCCATAGCACCGCCATATGCTACCCTTGAGAAGAAAGTTGGGTCTTGTGTAAAGGAATGGTTGGAATGGTTAGCATTGGGCTGCCATTTGAGGAACTTATTATTTCTGGTTTGCAATATGTTTTTCACTTTATTTTAGGCAGAAGATTGAGCGGAGTACTCTGACGGGCACACAGCGTGAGGTCGTTGTCAGCAGAGCCTTTCATCCTTTTAGCTTGACTCTCTATGGCCAGTACATTTATTGGACTGACTGGAACACAAAAAAAGTTTACCGAGCTAACAAATATGATGGGTCAGGTCAGATGGCAATGACCGTGAGTTTTTCTTTCCGGCCTAATGGTATTCGCGTTGTTGTGAAGAATCAACAGCAGTGTAGCAATCCTTGCAGTGAGTTTAATGGAGGCTGCAGCCATATTTGTGCACCAGGTAAGGCATTGCCCATGAAGACTGAATCATGTAGTGTAATAATGCTGATGACTGGTAGGGAAGGCAGAGGGATATTCAGCTCTAATAGGTGAAAAAAATCCAAATTCTCCTTAATTTTAGGGTTATCCATAAACTAGATTTAGGGATTTGTATGTTTAGAGGAAGACTTTGATAGGCTTCTATTTGATATGGAGGACTCTTAAAAAGACAATTTTAACTCAAGGCTGATGGAAGTAAAACTATGAGGTCTTTGGCTGCCAAACTTCATGAGTTGAATAGGAATTCCATGAATGAGTAGTGCTGAGTGGCTCAGGTCATGATCTCACATTGGGCTCTGTACTCATAGCACAGAGTCTGCTTGGATCCTCTCTCTCTCTTTCCCTTCCCCACTTGTGCTCTCTCTCTCTCTCTCTCTCTCAAAATAAATAAATAAACTTAAAAAACTTAAAAAAAAGGGAAGAAATTCCATCAATGAGCTTATGTCCTTTATGAAAGGATTTAGTTCTTTCACTTAGGTTATTACAGTTTGAAGTATTTCTGATGAAATTTTATAGTGTGATATTACATGTTTCATAGTGTGTTTTATAGATAGCAACAGATTCATAGAAGGATGCATCTTGTGGTACTATTGTTTTATAGATTTTGCTGAGAAAGAAGAATAATTTTTATTGTGTCCATGCACATGCAGGCAAGAGCTGATTGTTTAAAGATGAGGGTGAATTTGCCATATTTATTAGAATTGGTGGTTATTCTTCACGGAAAAAGGATAGAATATAGTCAAGAGGTTGATGGGAAGTTTGTTTCTGTGGCTTGTGTTATAGTGCATTTAATATAGGAATATTCCCGCTGCTATTCTGGAGGAGAAGATAAGCACAGTTTTTGCTTTTTTGGCAACTTGTTTTAAGGTCCAAATGGTGCTGAGTGTCAGTGTCCACATGAGGGCCACTGGTATCTGGCCAACAACCAAAAGCACTGCATTGTGGACAACGGGACCCGGTGCGATAGCTCCAAGTTCACCTGCTTCAATGGGCATTGCATCTCAGAGCAATGGAAGTGTGACAACGATAATGACTGTGGTGATGGCAGTGATGAGCTGGAAATTGTCTGTGGTGAGTCCGACTCTCGGAGCTTTCGTTAGGAAGCAAACTTGTCTTTATGCCAAGTGTTTGTTGCACAATCCTTCTGCGTGTGAATAGGTTTGAAGTTTGTGCCAGTGTGTCCTATTAGAACTAAAAAACATTTAGTCTGAGAACACAGATTATTACATCACATAGATGTTGGTATGTATGCGAGGGAGTAATGTATGACGCTTCAGTAGGAAACATTTCTCCTGAGGTTGAGAGCAAAGGTGCTGGAATAAAATCCTAGCTCTGCCATTTATAGTCTGGGAAGCCCTGGGAAAGTTACCCAACCCTTTTGAGCTTCACATACCTCATCTGGAAACTGGAGCTGTTACTAGGATTTTTGTGAGGAGTGAGAGAACAATATATAAAATCATGGCATGGGGCTTGGTGCATGTTACGCTTGACTTAGCACAGAACCAAAAGCTCTAAAAGGTGGTTGTTATCATTTTATTAATTTTCGTAGCAGAAGGGTCATTAATGATTTATTGAAATCATTCAATATTGGCTTCCATCTGAATGGGGTGAGTAAAACACTCGAAGTTTCCTTTTCCTAATAGACTGTGTAGGGGCTGAGAGTTTTCTTTTCCCCAAAGAGTTTGTATTTGCATGCTTTTCTGTGATTCAGGTAAAATTTTAAATTGAGATGATAGAGACATAAAGTGACTAACGTTTGCTTAAGATACATAATTTACTTTAAAAACATACACAACATGTTTTGATTAATTTAAAGTTTATCTCATTTTGCACGCAGTCCGTTTTGCAGCCATTTTTTGCTTTAGAAGGTAAACTCAAAGTATCCTTTTTATTTGATTGTATTTTTTTTGATTTTTAGAAATTAGGATTTCTAATTTGCTTAATGCTTTAATCAAGAAGTCTCTTCAATGTCTTTTCTTCCTCTTAGCGTTTCACATCTGCCCTCCGACAGCCTTCACCTGCGACAATGGGCGATGCGTCCAGTATCATTACCGCTGTGATCACTACAATGACTGTGGTGACAACAGTGACGAGGCAGGGTGCCTGTTCTCGGAATGTAACGCCACTTCGGAGTTTACTTGTAGTAACAAAAGGTGTATTCCTCTTCAGTTTGTCTGCAATGGCGTAAACAACTGCAATGATAATGACATGTCAGATGAGAAAAATTGCTGTAAGTTCACCAAGTACTTATAGTGGGAGCTCTGCTAAGTTGGGTCCTCTGTGATTTTAACATGGCCCATCCAGTCCATAGCCTATCTCAGACCTGGAGTGAGCCACTTATCCCAAGAGACCTCATTTCTTTTGTAGATTTAGAAATTACCACAGTGCTGAGATGCCCTTTCCTATTTGCCTTTCATTGCTTCCAGGGCTTTTCAGTATACAGAGCTAGGAAATACATTTTTTTAAGGGAAAAATCTATTTTAATTTAAGATTACAATTTTTTTACTTATATTCTATAAATCCTATCTCTTTTGTGCCTAAATATTAGTTTCTGATTACATTAATGTAGTTACTTGATTGCTCTATTCTATAATAATTTCAAAATGGCTATAAGAATATCAAAATAACCACACATATAATACTATTACCAGTAAATCTACTCATCATAATCTAAGATTTTAGACTATATCCTGCTAGGGATATGTAGCCCAATTCTGCTTGTAAAGCCCTTAAAAATTTTTTTTTTCTCTGAATGGTTCTGCTATCATCTTGATGTAGCGTTTGCTTGTGTTACTATTTCCAAATTTTAGGAATTGCTTTCCTTTTTCCATTTTTATTTCTTTATTTTTATTTTATTTTATTTTTTTTTTAATATATATATTTTTTTTTTTTAAATTTATTTCTAGGAGAGAGAGAGAGAGAGAGAGAGATAGCGTGAGCAGGGGAGGGTCAGAGAGAGAGGGAGTCACAGACTGAAACAGGCTCCAGGCTCTGAGCTGGCAGTCAGCACAGAGCCCGACGCGGGGCTCGAACCCATGAACCGCGAGATCATGACCTAAGCGAAAGTCGGACGCTTAACCGACTAAGCCACCCAGGCGCCCCTATTTCTTTATTTTTATTTATACAAACTAATCTACATGCTTCCATGGTCAAAATTGTATGATGAGTACATTGACAGTAGTCTTTCCTCCTTGTCCCTTCCACCCCACTCACTCCAAAGTATTCTCAATCTAACATTATTATTATTATAGAGTTATTATTTGTTATAATATTTGTTATAATATAATTATTATAGTGAGTTATAATTTTTTTGACACTGGCTGAAAGGGAACTTTTTATTACTTTTATTTGCAGAAAAGTCAACATCATGCACTTAGCCCAGTTTGACGGCCAGTTCTTTATCCCTTGGCCCACAATGGCAACATGAACCATTGACTTTGACCCCAGGATGTTGCCTCACCAGTGGTAGTGGATATCATATCTGTCATTATTATTGGTCCTGATGGCTTCCACCAGCTTAGCCAGAGCTCCTTTGTCTTCTGAGTTAACCTGTGTGAAGTGACAGTGGTGCAGGTTGTCCTGTGGACCAGACATCCCAGCCTGGCCTTCCCCTTGATGATGCAGTTGGGAACCCCCATCTTATGACACAGGGCAGGCAGGAAGAAAACCAGTTCAATGGCATCCACATCATGTGTTATTACTACTGGCTGAGCCTTCTTATTATCCAGCAAGGTGGTGACAGTGTTAACCTCAGCTCCTAGGACAGTCAGCCTCTAGGTGGGCACATCCTCTTTGCCGTCAGCTTTCTTCACAACCCAGTCCAACAATCTCTGCTTTTTCTCTTGCTTTGTATCTGGTCTGTATTCATGGACCAGCTTAAGCAGTTGAGTAGCTGTCCAAAGCCTGGACAAACGGTAACCTGGGTAAACTGGTTATTTTATAGATCATGGGAGGCACTTTTGGACGTTTATAGAGAATAGCCCTTTGCTACTGCAGATGGATATGGCTGAGCCACTTTGCAAACTGAGTGAGATCCCTTTTGGGCTGGATGTCCTGTCCGATGCCAAATTTCTTGGGACTTTTCTGAAATGAGGATTAACCACCTTCTGGGCCTTTTACTTCTTCACAACGGCAGGGGGTTGGCTACCTTTTCCGCCTTAGCCTTCTTTCTTTTCAGCATCTTGGAAGGCTGGAGGAGGGACTGATTATTGTTTTTTATTATGAGCATATCTCTTATTAAACACACCCATCCACTCACACATGCACTCACATGCATATTGTTTTTTTCTTATACAAAAGATAGCCTACTGTTTTGAATCTTGCTTCCTTACTGTTAGCTCATATGCTGGAGATCATGCCATCACTCCTTGGAGCTCTTTTTCATTTCTTTTTAACAACTGTGTATTACCTCATTGTGTGGTTTATTTAACCAAGAGTTAAGACTCTTGTTGATGCTACTTAATAATTAAAATAGATGCCTTAAGCTACAAAGTAAGCACACTCCCCTCTCCCCTGCCCTTACCAACTGGACATATCTCTTTTTACTACAGAATTTATGGTGAAAAATAACTGTCATGATTTTTGCCTCTGTGATAGCTTTAAAAATGCCTCCCTTTTGGTGTTTCAGTATTTTGAGTCCAATAGCTCTATTTGTATGGACATTTTTAATGCTATATGTATATATATTGTAGATAGGTTCCAATATTTACGCCACTGTCTTTTCTAAGCTGATCGCACCTGCCTGCCTGGATATGTAAAATGTGAGACTACAAAGATTTGCATTTCTCATTTTTACTTGTGTGATGAAGACAATGACTGTGGAGACATGAGTGATGAAAGCCCTCTTTTCTGTGGTAAGATAAACTTGTTTCTCTTTCTGTGGTTCCGTGATGCACGTCTTCAGCTAATACATAGATATATGGCCTGGGTGTTGGTGCTATTTGTCACCTCAAATTGACCTCAATACTAGATGCAGTGAGCAGTTTTTTAGGATGTGGTTAGAGGGGCAGTCCCATTCTCTGTTCTTTGGCTGGATGCCCTACTCCAAATATTTCTTCCAGAGAATTACTCTGACAACCTGACCTTTTACAGTTGGACCACCATTTCTCCCAGAGTCAAGGGCCTTTTTTTTGTCTTCAGGAACCCCAGGCAGAATTTGTATGTCAAGTTCTTCTATTTACTCCTAATATGATTATAGTCACCATTAGTAAATGAAATGTCTTTTCTATCTTTTTAATATTCTTGAATTTCAGAAATCTTTATTCCATATTTAGCAATTTGGTTCAGTCACACATTTTTCCTTGCATGTATAGATTGAATTAAAAAGGACTTTATCAAGCTTGATAACTATTACTATACATAGATGCATAATTTAAGAATTTAATAATTCTTACCAGGCCAGGGTAAGTTCGAGAGCAGACGTCAGTTCTAGTATTACAGCAGCAGAAGGAAGGAGAATTCAGGATGTAGCCATCAGACAGGGACACATAGATTGGATACAGGGCTGAACTTTCAGGGACCTCTGATTCCTCAATAATTTTACCCCTGGCAAATCATCATGGGTCTAAGTGAGGGAACCTTGTAGAGCAGAAGAATTCTAAGACTTGATTCTAGTTTGTACCCACATAGCAATTTAGAAAATACATCCGCACTAGAGATACCTGAGGTTACACAAGACAAGAATCAATATTCAAGCATAGGCAGAGTCATTTACTCAAATAAAGGTCCCATATAACAAGTATGAAGAAGAACACAACTGTGCTAACTTTTTAGAACCATGGTCTCAACATGGCCAAAGGATGTGTGTGGGTAGCTCAGATACGGTCACATGTTGTTTTTGCTTTTAATATTATTTCATGAGAATTTATTTAATTTAGAATACATACAGAAAACATAGAAGCAAGTCTTCTTTTACATTATTTGTGGCTTCATGTGTCAAAAACATATTTCTAACAACTACAGTTTACTTTTGGGTTTCTAGAATCTAGAGAGAAAAATCCTGGAAAACTGGAGCAGTATTGCCTGTCTTCTCTCTCTTACCTACATCTTCCTTCCTGTGGAAAGTTATATAAAACCCTTTTTCCAGACTTCAGTCATTCTTCCCTGGCACCTGTTACCTAGTTCAGAGATAAAGACAGATGCTTAAGAATGATTGGAACAAGCTTGTGTTTTACTCCTGGGTTTTACCGTCTTTCTGCCCTCCAGCTACTCAGACGTGCAACAGCGAGGAGTTTCACTGCACATCTGGACGTTGTATCCCCAGACACTGGTACTGTGATGAGGAAAGAGACTGTCCTGATGGCTCTGATGAGCCTAACACTTGTGGTAAGAGAGTAAGCATGACAAGCATTATAATGCAGCCAAAGAATCTCTTCCAGCTACCTCCACATACAGACTAAGGCTCATGGCTGATGAACGTTTGCACTCTCTGCTCCTACTCTCAGTTAAGATGTTGAAACCACTCAGCAGACATTCATTAAAATCCCATTCATGTAGGGCATTGTGTGGGATGCTGATCAGGGCATGGAGATTGCTGCCTAATATTCATGAAATGAGATGATGTTGGTGATAGCCTAATACTGTGCCTGGCTTTTAAGCTCAATTAATTGTAATTGACTGTGAATTGGAATTTCTGAATTTTGTTGAGTTCTGGCCAATAAGGCTGTGGGAGGATCCAAGCGTGATTGCAATTATTATATATATGGGGAAGGGGCATATTATGGGCACATGTCCTCCTCCAGTTCCATGTGCCAACTTATGAGGTAAGGTCTCAGGGCCATCTGAGTTTCCCAAGAAGTTTCAGGTACCCTCTGGTTATATCCCTGGAGACACTTGTGCTTATTTGTGTTTGGAGGGTGCTATTAACCTTTACAAGTTCTAATCTACATCCATCCATGCACATTTCAAAACATATTACTGTCATTGCTTTAAAAAAAAAAAAAATCCATCAGTAAATCAGTCTGCAAACTACGACCATAGCCAGCGGCCTGTCTTGATAGCGTTTTATTAGAATGCAACAACGTTTTGTCTGTGGCTGCTTTTGTGCTACAATGGCAGTGTCAAGTAGGTGTGACAGAGAACATATGTCCTGGAAGCCTAAAATATATGCTATCGAGTTAAGAGACGCATATGCTATCTGGTTACACAGTATTCATACTCTCTTTTAATGGGAGTATAATATTCCACTGAGTGGTTATATTATCTTTGAGTTAACTGTCTGTATTTTAAGCATTTAGATTGCTTTTATCTTTCCCCTCTTATAAATACAGCTGCAGTAAGATCATTGTATATGAAGATTTTTATTTGGGGGGTATTTTCTTAGTACCATTTTCAAAATTTTACAGCCGAATCCAGATTGTTTTCTATTCCTGTTTTCTCTCATGTCCAAATACGGTAGCTAATAGTTGGAGAGTAGTATTTGAAACTCTTTGCCAAGTTATGTTTTCCCAACACTGAAAGTTTTGTAGAAAGCAAAGGGCATGTAGAGTTGGGAGGATCTATAAAGGAAGTAAATAACTGTTAGGTGAGTAGAATACAGGCTAGATTTCTAGCTGTGGTCCAAAGGGACCTTGTCTCTTAAAGAGGCTGTAGGGATGTGCACTCCTTCTTTAGCAGCTTATGAAAGGTCCTGTTCTCCTTACTCTCATCATTGGGCTGCATTTCTAATAGTTAAAATTTAATGTACTTTGCCCTAGGTTAATTTTGAGAGGTCTCTGATGACAAATAGTTGATAGGGACATGTGGGTTTATGATGGAAGAATTTGAGTCAATGGTGGCTAATATGAGGCATAGGGTGTCTTCGCAGTTTAATTCAACAAATATTTATGGAGCACTTATGTTCTAGGCACTTTAGGCTATGTCAGTAAAGAAGCCAAACATCCCTGTCCACATGGGGCTTATATTCTAGTGAGGGGGTACAGGCAACAAAACAAGTAAGTGAATTGTAGGGCACGTTGAAAGGTGATACATGCTTTGGAGAAAAGCAGAGAGCAGGAAAACAGGGATCAGGCATGTTGGAAGATGGTTTGCACCGAACAAAATGTTTTTGGATGAAAAGTAGATTTAAATATGAAATGCGTGAAATACTAATTTATATCCTCTTGGGAAAAGACGATTATTCCTCTATCATAGCTGAAACGGAATATCAAGTCTCATCCTGGTAACAAAAGATAATGAGGGCTTTGCACTGTCAGTCAGCTACTTCAATCTCAGACCACTGGTCACTGGTACCACAGCTGGGTAATGCTCTGTTTCAAGTTTTTAGACAGTCTGTGGGATAGCAGGCTTCTGTTAAGGTTTTTGGACTACAACCCACTTTTCCCCTGAGAGTGTTTTCTATCTTTTCTCAGAGTACCATGAAGCAACATGCTTAAGTAATGAGTACAAGTGTGACAGTGGGCGGTGCATACGAAGAGAATGGATCTGTGATGGTGATAATGACTGTGGAGACATGAGTGATGAGGATGAAAGGCACCATTGCAGTAAGTGAAACCATTCATTCCTCTGCAGAGTCACATTCCATGGAAACTTGGGAGATTTATTTTTGTGTCTTGGGAGTGTATGATTGTCAACAGATTCCTCTTTGATTGCGTACTGGTAAAATGTTACCATTAGTTTCCACTCTGAATTGTTTGATAGCATCTACTTAAAGGCTTTAAATTGATTAAAAACATTTTAAATATTTTTTGTCCTCCTCTTGCATCTAGCTGACAGAAATAATGTCTTGTATTTCTGAAGCAGATAAAAAGAATGCAATCTTTTTAAAAACTTTTTAAAATTTAATATTTAAATTTTTAAATTTATATCCAGGTAGGGTAGCTTACAGGGCAAAAATAATTTTGGGAGTAGTTTCTAGTGATTCATCCTCTATAACACTCAGTGCTTATCCCAACAAGTGTTTTCCTTAATGCTCCTTACCTATTTAACCCAACCCCCACCCCCAAACCCCCGGCAACCCTCAGTTTGTTCTCTGTATTTAAGAGTCTCTTATGTTTTGTCCCCTTCCCTGTTTTTATTTTGTTTTTGCTTCCCTTCCCTTATGTTCATCTGTTTTGTATCTTAAATTCCACATATGAGTGAAGTCATATAATATTTGTCTCTCTCTGACTAATTTCACTTAGCATATGACACTTAAGTTTCATCCACATTGTTGCAAATGGCAGGATTTCATAAGAGAACTCAATCCTAATAGCAGGTTTAAACAGTGTAGTAATTAGCTGTGCCTCAAGTTTCATCTGTTACCTTGTTATCTGGAGGAGTGGATAGAGGGAGGGTTATTCCTTTTGAGTGGTTTGTGGAACAGACCATGGAACACCATTTTCCATTACCAACAGAGCATGGAACTCTTAGCTAAGATGTCTTAGAGTGTCTTTCCATGGTACAATGATAAAAAAAAAAATGACTTCCTGATGTTTGCGTTTCATTTCATTGTAACACCTTACGTCATTGACTCTGGTGATTGTCTGTAGCTCCACATGTACTCTAGCCTTTAAAATAGTTTACAGCTACACAAACATAGACTGTATCATGTACTTTGCTCCTAGCTCCCCTCACCAAGACACCCCCTCCTTTTCTCTCCCATTCATCCACAATGAAATTGGACAAAATACCAGTTCTTTTATTCTGCAGGCATTAATGATTATATGTTAGCATCTCATCTTTTTCCTGACAGTTGTACTGGTTGCTCACAACTCTTATTGACCTATTCCCCTCCAATATACCCCAATTCTACTTAGGTGGTAGAATAGGTACAAGAAGTTAGCTGTAATGTAGTTGAAAAAGCCCAAAATTTGGAGGAAAAAAAAAGACCTAGGTTCAAATCAAATTAGATTACTTGGAGCCATCTGGTTAACAACTTTGAGCTTTAATTTTTATCTGAGAGATTGGCATAAAAACACCTATCCGTCATTGTGTGTTTTTTTAAGTTTATTTATTTTGAGAGAGAGAGAGAGAGAGAGAGAGAGAGAGAGAATACCAAGCAGGTTCTGCACTGTCAGTGGTGAGCCCAAAGTGAGGCTTGATCTCACGAACTGTGCCTTCAAGAGTTAGATGCTCTACCAACTGAACCACCCAGGTGCCCCCTCACATTGTGTTTTTGTAATTACAGTTTGTTAGCCAAGAATTGTTACCAAGTGTAAGGCAATTTTGGTAAACAAATAATAAAATGGGAGTAGTTTTCTGAAGCTCTAAGGGAAATACATGATTTTAGAACAATTATATGGAAAGCTAAGCAAGGTATTATGTTTATTTCCTACTTCTGAAGAAAAAAAAAATCCAAGGTCCAGAGGAGTTAAAATGGAATTTAGAAGGTATTTTGTATTATAATCTATTATTATGATAGTGATTTGTCTGTTTGTCAATGTGTTATTCCCTAATTTGCTTTCATCCCTCAGACTATTAAATAACATAAAGCAAGAGAAATAATGGTTCAGAATGAATTCAACTGATAGAATGAGTTGTCATGTGGTTTCTGATTCTTGTGTGCTTTGTTTTCAGACAGTCACACCTGCTCAAGTTCTGAGTTTGTCTGTGCAAATAATGTGCCTCCATCCAGGAAGTGCATTCCCCAGTCCTGGGTCTGTGATGGTGATCCGGATTGTTCTGATGGTGCTGATGAACATCAAAATTGTACAAGGATATCTTGCTCTGGAAATGATTTCACCTGTAGTAATGGGTGGTGTGTCCCACACTCATACAGGTGATTTGGGGATTAACAAATTTCTCACTAACCTCAAATGTCTGAAGGGGCAAGGCTAACTTCTCCATTAGGCATGGTAACCACAGTGTATAGGGTCCATAGTACTTTTAGTGGTCTACAAAAATTTTTGGATTTCTTTTAAAATCAAAAGAAAAAATGAGAACGTTTAGATCAAATAAAGTATTTTAATATATAATATTAATATATTTGCCTTTGTGCCAATATGATCATTAAATATAATTTTTTATATTTTCATGGAAGAAGGGGCCCATGATGGTAGAAGGGTTTATGGCTTATGAAAGTTATAATGTGTGCCTTGCACAGAGGGCCAGGGAGATTAATGAAGTGGACTTGATAAAAGAAAATTCTTTCTGGAAGTAGGTGACACTCTTGATTTTCCACGTGGAGTAGAGGAATAGGTACAAGAAGTTCCTCATTGTCTTCTCTCTCCAATAGAAAAATAACAGAACAAGGATGATCATAAATGGAGCTTTTCACTTAGGCTTAGAGCCAGTGAGACAGTGGGGAGAGGCAGGTGAGGTGAACTGAGGATGCACCTTGCTGTTCAACATTGTGCAGGAGTGCTGATCTGTTTTGGAGAAATTGGAAATATGGATTTTCATATGAAAATTTTAAATGCTGGAAACAATTTTAAATTCCAAGAATACTACAGGTCAAATAGATTAAGTGCACGGCCTGCCAGCGTTGGAAACCTCTCCTGTAATATTCTGTTGCTTGATTTCTTGTGACGTTCTCCAAACGGGCCATTCCAAAGGTTTATACTTTTTTGGTGCCCCACCTTCTCACTATCCCCAGTTGGCAAATGTTTGGATATACAGGGAAGTAGAGAAGAAAAATGATGTGTACGTTTCTATCCTGATGGACTATGGAAATAGTAAGAACATTAAAAAAAGGAGGGGGTCCAGGAGGGGGTTTGCTCTATGTAGACAGAGAGTTTGATGTAGTGGGACTTCTTGAGGTGAAAATGTGTATCAGGCATTTGGACACGTAGAACTGGAGCTAAGAAAAGATGTTGCATGTGCCAAGGTCTGTTAAAGGACATACGTGCATACTGATAGCAACAGGAACTGTCAGCATACAGTTTGCTAAGGAAGGAGATGGAAAAGATATAAAATGCTGGTGCAAGGTTAGAGCAGCCGAGCTTCTGGGACCATGTGCTTTGGGGGCAAGCACCCCCTCAACGTTACCGTGAGGTACTTCTGGAATCCAGTGTGGTGCAGAACTGTGTGTTCATGAGTAGTCTTGAGGAAGCCAGAGAAGGTCAAGTTGTGTTCTGTGAATGCTGCAAAAGGAGGAGGGACTTGGCATAATGGCCAAAAAATGGTAGTGAAGCCCAAGTAGACACTGACAATAGACGGTGAGAGGTGCTAATATTGATATCTTGAAGGCATTCAGGAGACAGAGCTGTCTGCTTAGTGAGATTGCATTTCAGTATGGTTTGTCTATATTTAATGGCTATGGATGTGTTCTGTAGATTTTAAATTTTTGTAATTGAAAGTGAGTAAGTCTTTATATTTTCTCCCTATTTGCTCAAGAGTTCTTTTATGCTGTACTGCCATTTGTTCTTCTGAATTCAGTAAATATTTAGTACCATCAGTCTAACATATACCCTGAAAACCTAGCCCTAGGAGCTAAAGAAGAGAATGATAATCAGGTCTTGAACTTTCTGAACTTTCTGAGCTCTGTCTCAGTACATTATTATTACATTATTACTGTGATCTTTCAGCTGACTTTTCCTGTCCTACCAGACTTTTATTGATTTCATCTTTTCCTTCCGTCCTTCCTCCCATTCTTCTTCCCTTCCTCTCCCTCTCTCCCTCCCAAGTGGTTGTTTTTTGGTTTTGGTTTTGGTTTTTTGTTGTTGTTGTTGTTGTTGTCGTTGTTGTTTTGCCTGCACTTTCTGAATTGCTTTAGCCAAGGGCCATGGCAGAACAACAACAGCAACAACAACAACAAAAATACTGCTTATCTGGGCACCTGAGCTATAGGATCTTAAATAACCCCGGGCTGGGGCACCTGGGTGGCTCAGTTGATTGAGCATCCGACTTTGGCTCAGGTCACGATCTCACGGTTTGTGGGTTCAGACCCCGTGTCGGGCTCTGTGCTGACAGCCACCTCAGAGCCTGGAGGCTGTTTCAGATTCTGTGTCTCCCTCTTTCTGTGACCCTCCCTTTCTCATGCTATCACACTATCTCTCTCTCTCTCTCTCTCTCAGAAATAAAATAAAACATTAAAAAAATTTTTTTAAATAAAATAATCATGGGTTCTCTTTGCTTTGGTGCCAGTAGCTGCTACTAAGCCCTGTTAATGTGCATCCTTCTGCCTGCTTGGCAGAGTGTGTATTCCCCCATTTGGTATGGTGATATAGGGGATCAGTTTTCCTATTGATTTTTTCCCTCTTGGCTCAGTATGATGCTGCTGAAGAACCTGGATGAGACTGAGTTGTGAGCAGCTTGCTGGAATATTGATGTGTTATTATGTCCCAAAACATGGTGATTTGCTTTTCTAACAGTCTCCCTCCCCCCCCCCCCCCCTGCCTTTTGATTGGGCCTAAACTAGAGGAAAGAGCATTGGTGGTTCAGATCACTTAAAAATGAGTTAAATAGGTCCCAGGAGACCAAACGGGGTTAAACCAGCTTGCTCTGGTCATAGCTTTTTTTTTTTTTTTTAACAGTTATATGCACACATTTTGTTATAAATCACTTTGCCAGTGCCCTAGGTTTGTGGATGGCATTGATGATTAGTGACCTGACCATAAATCACTTATAAAATTGACCACATTCAGCTTTTGTACTTTAACATTTTTTATTACTGTGCCTTTAGCTCCTATGCCCCTTTTGGTAAATCCTTTTATGAATTGTCAAACATTAGCTTTGCCAATCCTTATTCAAGATTCCTTTTTACTTTATGAATTCCATGATTCCTCTATATTTCTGCTTTGTCACTGTCAGCAAGACCATCTTCAGTAGTCCTAAGATTCATGGGATCTTGAAATAATGTAGAGAGGAAAGACCAGCCTGGCTCACAGAATTTCAGGGAGCTATGCTGTCCTTGTGATGCCTGGGAATGCTAGGTCCCCAGACAGTATGAAGAAATGCCTTGTTCTTTTGCCCTCAGCCCATGCTTATCTATCAGTTTTCCCTCCTTGCCATCACCATGACCATTCACATCACATGATAGGTGGCAGGGTATCATATAAAATAAAGATGGATGGAACAGGACAATGAAAACATTATTACAACTGGAAGATACGTGTTCTTATAAGACACATAATAGTCTCATCATTTATAATATATTTTCACTTGGGTATGGACACTTCTAGCATATGGCTATCCAACTTGTGTCCATAAGTTGTCATCATTATCTGATGAATAGAAGTGAACACCAAAACTATAAAAGTTGTATTTAAACAAATTGTCAATGTGATTATTATACAATTATACAATGTGAATGTGATTATTTTTAATATCTCCAGATCCACATGTCTAATGGTAGCAACCAGCATCTGGGGAAATTATATGAAATGCCAAATATTAGATTCTTCTAAAGCTGGAGATTGGAGCGGTGGATAAAGATTCTGGGGAGAAGTAAATAAGGTCATGGGTGGTCTTGTTAATGAAATGGTCAAGCTGACCTTCACATAGAAGGAGGAAGCAAAGCCCCAACTGGTTGACAGATGAGCCTTGTCAACTTCTTCAAGAGTGGTACTGGGTCTCATTACACAGGTGTGACCGGCACAATGACTGTGGTGACTACAGTGACGAGAGGGACTGCTTGTACCCCACCTGCAGTGAGAGCCAGTTTACCTGTCAGAACGGGTTGTGCATTCATAAGCAGGAAGTCTGTGATGGGGAAAATGACTGTAGAGATGGATCTGATGAGCTGG
Organism: Hyaena hyaena; assembly: GCF_003009895.1. Taxonomy (NCBI): domain Eukaryota; kingdom Metazoa; phylum Chordata; class Mammalia; order Carnivora; family Hyaenidae; genus Hyaena; species Hyaena hyaena. The sequence continues at coordinate 993,582 of NW_024080950.1, read as the reverse complement.
AGCACCTGTGCCACACTCCAGAGACCACGTGCCCCCCTCATCAGTTCAGGTGTAACAATGGGAACTGCATCGATATGGTGAAAGTCTGCAACCACCTAGATGACTGCTCAGACAACAGTGATGAAAAAGGATGTGGTGAGTATAATAGAAGATTTGGGAAAAGGAAAACAGGGAGACTGAATGTGGTTCTCAACTCTTTATGACTCACAAGGACTTTTCAGTCTGTCCTCTAAATAGAATAGTACCAAGAAATCACTATTGCTTGCCTATCAGAAGGCAAGGATTTTGTGGTATATAATAGGTCAGTAAACAAACATTTTTCATTAATTCATCAGTTAGGCAGTCATTATAGAGAATGGAAGATGAAAAAATTCATACCTTAAACAAGGCAAACAGTGTTGATTCTCTTTGAACCCTTGAAATGACTTGTTGCATGAGCTGTCCCTCTGCTAGAATTCCTTTGCTGTTTATTTTTATCCTCAGGTGACCAAAGGGGAGAGTTTAAACCCCCTCTCGCTCCACTCTCCCCAGGTAAAACAGTTGAGGAATTATAAAATATAGAATTGATGGGAACATGTTCTCTACCCTGCATAGTTTCTGGGTGAGCTTGGCTATGTGTCACAGAACCAGCTAGAAATACACTCAGGAGGCTGCTGGCCAGCTCATCCTATCTTGTGAGAGCCAAATGTCTACATCTCTTCCCAGCCCCATATTCAGTGATGTTGCCCTGGTAACCTGAAATTGGCTGTGGTGAGAGAGTCACACCACGGAAATGGAAGATGTACAAATCACAGCATTCCCCTACCCCCCATCCCCTGAGATCTGTTTTATCGGCAAACCCCTGGACAGGCTCTTTCCTGTTGCCCTTTTTTCTCCTCTCTCTTGCCATTTTACTTTTTAAATTATTGGTTACAAGGAGAGTAGCAGGTATAGGATTAGAAGTCAAACTTAATCTTATTATATTTAGTTGTTAAAACCACCTGTGATGGATTAAATTGGAGAGGAAGTTGAAAAATAGTGACTTTTGAATAATCTGTGGCCTTTAGGAAGGTCTTATTGACTGTCTTCCTTTAGCAAATTTCAGTAAGAATTGGGCTGTCAAGTGGGAAGCTTGACCTATTAGGGTGGGTCTCTGGTGGACATTTTAGCTTCTCTAATATCCATCTTTTACTTACAGGTGTTAATGAATGCAACGACCCTTTACTCAGTGGCTGTGACCACAACTGCACAGACACACTCACCAGTTTCTATTGTTCTTGCCGTCCTGGTTACAAGCTTATGTTTGACAATCGGAGTTGTGATGATATTGATGAATGCACGGAGACTCCCTTTGTCTGTAGCCAGAAGTGTGAGAATACAGTGGGCTCCTACATCTGTAAATGTGCCCCCGGCTACCTCCGAGAACCAGATGGAAGAAGCTGCCGGCAGAACAGTAACATCGAGCCCTATCTCATTTTTAGCAACCGTTACTATCTGAGAAATCTAACTCTAGATGGCCATTTTTACTCCCTCATTTTGCAAGGACTGGGCAATGCTGTGGCACTGGATTTTGACCGGGTAGAAAAGAGACTGTATTGGATTGATGCAGAGAATAAAGTCATTGAGAGAATGTTTCTGAATAAGACAAACAAGGAAACAGTTATAAGCCACAGACTACCAGCTGCAGAAAGTCTGGCTGTAGACTGGGTTACCAGGTAAGAAAACACAGAGGAGTTTTTTAAAAACCACTTTAAAAAACATTATAGCCAATGTTTTCAGTTTGGTAGAAATATTTATTTATTTTTGAGACAGAAAAACAGAGTGAGCAGGAGAGAGGCAAAGAGAGAGGGAGACAGGGATTCCCAAGCACAGTCAGCTCCGAGACTGATATGGGGCTTGAACTCATGAGTCATGAGATCATAACCTAAGCCAAAACCAAGAGTCAGAAACTTAACTGACTGAGCCACCTAGGTGCCCCTGTTTTTGTCTTAATAGAGAATTGAATCCATGCTTGTGGACATCTCATTCATCAGAATTTACCCAACTGAATTAACTGGCAAGGCTTATAAATTTAGGCATTCTCATTCCCTCATCCTCATACTTAAAAGGATGCTGCTGTGCTAACAGTTAAATAGTCTGACATCCAGGTTGGTTGGAACAGGGTCACCATCAGAGCTTAAATGACATTCAAATTCTAGGGGCCACTGAATCCTTTGCTTTAAGACTGATGAAAGTCGTGAACCCCTTGCTTGCTGGATAAAAGCACTTAAAATTTTTACACTCACACAACTTTGCCTTGGTTTTAGAGGGTTCATAGATCCCCCAAAGCCTCACCTACCCTGATGGTAGATTAAGGACCACAGATTAAGAATTCCTGCCTTATAGAAAATAAATTTTTATTGAATAGCAATAAATATTGATAACTGTAATACCCTTGAGGTACAGGTTTCTAAAATATTCTAATAAACTTCTGAAGGTTCTTAAGTTTGATTAAGTACATGGCCCAGAATAAGCAACTCATTTTGCCGGCCTAGTCTGACAGGGCCAGGGAGGGGTAAGGTTTCTCTGTATCTTAAAATTGTCATAATTCAGAGTTCCTTTGTGTGGTCTCTATAATTCATGTAGACAAGTCTGTTTCCTTGGCTGTACTTCATAACACTAATTGCTTTCCCTTCTGTGACCCTGCTCCTCTAAGCCTTTACATTGCCTGAGAAGGATGCCTTAAGCTGCGTCCTTTTCTGAGGTGTGGTCCCCGAATTCCCTATGTGACAATCTCTTTAAAGTGGGAATTGTATGTAGCTCACAATCTTGAATCTTCTGTTGCCTCATTGCGGGAAGGTCAGTTTCCTGTTTCCCCTTGCCCCTGTTTTCTTGGGGTCATGTGCCTTCTAATAACAGTCTTTATGATTCCACCATAGCATGGATAGGAAACTTGGTAGCTAACTATGTACCGTTCAACAAGCAAAATGGCTATATCCATAACTCCTGGCCTTTAATTTCAGAAAGCTCTATTGGGTGGATGCCTACCTGAATTGCCTCTCTGTCTCTGACCTTGCTGGTCGATACCGCCGCAAGTTGGCTGAGCATTGCGTGGATGTCAACAATACCTTCTGCTTTGAAAATCCCAGAGGAATTGCCCTTCACCCTCATTATGGGTATTGTCTCCCTGTAATCTTGGGCTCTTCTCTCCTTCTGCCTCTGTAATCAAAAAGGCTGTTCACATAGTTATCTCAAGGCCAATGTCTTGCTGGGATTTGTCTTCTGCTTTTCTTAACTGGTAAATGTTTAGTTATAATGGGTAGAAGCATGGCTTACTCAAATGATATTCATCAGCGGTTCTGTTTTCTTTGCTGTGACATACCATTTCACTTGAAGTCACCTATTTTGGCTGCATGCGGAGAAAATTGTGGTTAAAAAAACCCCACCTCTACTGGACTCTCATGTGAAATCCACTGAAATCCCTAGTTAATCATGTCCATTCTTGAGCATTTCCTATACATCACCCTTTTTAAGATTATTTTCTGTTCATTCTCTTTCCTTTCTGAAATACTCTGTAGAATGTCAATTCTATTTCTATAATTGGAGAAGAGCTATGTCTTTTGGCTGCTGACTTCTTTTAGCTTCTAGGACTGACCCTTTTTTCTGATACCTATTTTCTCCAACAGGCATGTCTACTGGGCAGACTGGGCTCACCGAGCATACATTGGAAGAGTAGGCATGGATGGAATGAATAAGTCTGTGATTATTTCTACCAAGATAGAGTGGCCCAATGGCATCACCATTGATTACACCAATGATCTACTCTATTGGGCAGATGCCCACCTGGGTTACATTGAGTACGTACATAGAAAAGGATAAAGTAAACTGGGCAACTCTTCATTCCAGGGCTTGTGTTGCCAGTGTGTTATTCCCAGGCAGCTTCTAACAGCCTGTGTGTTAGAAGTCACTCTGAAGTCATTTCTGTGGTTATAGTACAGTAGAAAGAGTGTGAAGGTTGAAGCCAGATTAGGTTTTTGGTTTTTGTCCTTGTGCTTTCACTTATTATTTTTTCATCTAGAAAGTGGAAGCAGTAATCTTTCCCTTATCAGAGGCAGCTTGGTGCTCAACTCGTCTTAATTTTCTTATCCCCTTTTTAAGCTGTTTAAAAAAATTTTTTTGATGTTTACTTATTTTTGAGAGAGAGAGAGAGAGAGGGCGCATGAGCATGAGCATGAGTGTGGTGGGGCAGAGAGAGAGGGAGACACAGAATCTGAAGCAGACTCCAGACTCCAAGCTGTCATGTCAGTGCATAGCCTGACATGGGGCTTGAACTCATAAACTGTGAGATCATGACCTGAGTCGAAGTCGCTTAACCTCCTGAGCCACCAGGCGCCCCTAACCTTTTGTTTTTAAAATTGAGACATATAACATTGATCAAGAAGGTCTTGAAGTTTTTCTATAAGTTACCACAAATTATATTTTGGAGAATATTTTTAATATTGTATGTATAACATCAAAGTTCTTAGCTGCTAGCTCATTCGACCTCCCATTTGAGTTTTAGGGTCTACTCTAAAATTGAGATCAGTATTTTGACACAGACTCATAGCAATGAACAAGACAATGGAAATGGAAAAACCTGGAAATCTGGCCATAGATGCTCTGTGATATCTTGAAATCAGAAAACCTCCTCTGGAATTGTATTTGTCTGGAAAACTATTCATCAGTAGTTCCCAGGAAATGATTAATAATAAATGTGTTGCCAGCATATGCTAAGTGAAGCTTTCAGGCCTGTACTTTCACTCAGTACATTCCTTACAGGCGACTCTGAGAACCTCGCTGTCGCCTAAGAACAGCTTCTCCTCAGAAATGTTCATGAAAAAGCAAAACCCCAGCTTTACATTGCTAACCTCTGATTTAGTCCAATGACCTAGGGAACAAAAATAGTGTCCATCTCAGGATATCAAAAAGATGTTGAATGGGGAACATTAATGTAAGGGGCTATATGCCTATAAGACCTGAACCAGCTGCATCTGTAGCAAAGCAACCATGGTTAAGATTTAGGGATTGTTGAACCCCTGTGGCTAATCCTATTTTTTCAAGTATGGCTTTTTTAATTTTTACAGCTTTTGTTCAGCCAAAACATATTTTAAGTTTAGTTTTTATTGAATTAGAGTCTAAGAGTTTTGGGGAGGATCTGGGCTTCAGTTACCACGAGAAAGTAGAAGTTTATTAATTGATTCATCAGTTCATCTATCCCTAAAGCCATTAGAAGAAAGGAGTTAGCTTCATTGAATGACTCTTCCCCCCATCCTAGGTACTCTGATTTGGAGGGCCGACATCGGCATACCGTGTATGATGGGACACTGTCTCACCCCTTTGCTATTACCATTTTTGAAGACACTATTTATTGGACAGATTGGAATACAAGGACAGTTGAAAAAGGAAATAAATATGATGGATCACATAGGACTGTCCTGGTGAACACAACACATAAGCCGTTTGACATCCATGTGTATCATCCGTACAGGCAGCCAATTGGTGAGTATGTGACAGAGAAGTCTGGCCCAGGTACTTTAGGTTATGTGCATGCCGTTCTTATTTCTTTAAGTATTAAACGTCATGATTTATAAAGAGAATGATGTCATTTGTTAGTGTTTTCTACAAAACATATGGGAAAGGCTGCTTATAACTTTTTAAAATTTAAATTCAGTTTAGTTAACATACAGTATAGTCTTGGCTTCAGGAGTAGAACCCAGTGCTCATCCCAACAGGTGTCCTCTTTAATGCCCATCATGCATTTAGCCCATCCCCCCATCCACCTCTTCTCCAACACTCAATTTGTTCTTGGTCTTTATTTAAAAAAAAATTATTTTTTAATGTTTTTATTTCTGAGAGAGAGAGAGAGAGGCAGTGTGAGCAGGGGAGGGCCAGAGAGAGAGAGGGAGGTACAGAATCTGAAACAGGCTCCAGGCTCTGAGCTGGCTGTCAGTACAGAACCCGATGTGGGGCTCAAACCCATGAACCGTGAGATCATGACCTGAGCTGAAGTTGGATGCTTAACTGACTGAGCCACCCAGGTGCCCCTGTTCTTGGTCTTTAAAAGTCTCTTATGGTTTGCCTCTGTCTCTATTTTTATCTTATTTTTCCCTATGTTCATCTGTTGTGTTTCTCAAAAGGCAAGACTTCATTTTTTCATTGTCTAGTAATATTCCATTGTATATAAATATACAATATGTATATGTTCTTTATCCATTCATCAGTTGTTGGACATTTGGCATCTTTACATAGTTTGGCTATTGTTGACAGCGGTATATAACTTTTTTTTTCTTAACACCTGGGCTTTTGTTTTTGATAAGAATTAAGAGTTGTTATGTTGCTATATTTACTGAGATGATGTATTTGGTGAGAGGACTGAAGTATTTTAAAGTGGGTAAAATATCATGACATTTCTCCCCTAAATACTTAAGAAAGCACCTTTGAAAAATAAGGACATTTCTTATGTAGCCACAATAAATAATAACAGTTGAGAGACTAACAGTCATTCCTTAATACGAAGATCAATCTATTAAGTTATTGATATAAAGGAGATGTTTAAAAGAAAGTTGCAATAATTATAAAATCTCATTTATTAAATGTCTATTTGCATATGACATTTTGTGTGTTAAACATATGTTATGCTTGTCATCTGGGAGGTAATGTTAAGAGCAACACAGTATCTCATAAGTTAAGGGAATTTCTTTTGAACTAATATTCCTCATCATGTAATTAAATCCATTGTATGATTTAAAGATAATCTAGCAAAGACCTGGAATATGCTTTGGGGATAGAATGGATTTTGTGGACATGTTTTGTTAAAACATGATAAACTTATAAGTAAGGAAAAATAAGAATCGGCAAAATAAAGATATTCAGGTTTCCCCAACCCCCGGAAGTTAATGCCCTTGATACTATTTTAGCAAAAGTTCAAATTAGGGGCACTTTGTATGGCTTAGTTGGTAGGGCATGGACTCTTGCTCTTGGAGTCATGAGTTTTAGCCCCACATTGGACATAGAATTTACTTAACAATAAAATAGAAGTTCAAATTAATCTTCACCTCCAAGTGATGACCTAGAAAATTAGTAAAGATGCTGCACAGTTTACCTGTTCACTTCATTCTTGGCCATACTTCAATTGCCCAGATTCTTAGAGTGAAAGAATATAGCATCTGCTAGAAATGAATACTGTTAGGTTCTGGGCACATGAACTTAAGCTAAGTTTTCCACCTGCTCTCCAAAGACTTTGAGAAACACATCTTTGCTAGTCCTAAGCACCAGTGGGTATGCCTCACTTCTGGTAGCACATACATCAGTTTTCTCAGAGCACAGCATTGCTTATTCAGTTCTACCATCAGTCTTATTTATGAATTTTTGGAAAAAGCATGTAACTTTTCTTGTGAGAAGTGACTAGTTTGATTTTGGAAAAAGCATGTAACTTTTCTTGTGAGAAGTGGCTAGTTTGATTACGTGGGCAGTCAGCTTACCTGTGCTTGATATTTTAAGTGAACGAACATATATTTTCCTTCTTTCACTAGTGAACAATCCCTGTGGTGCCAACAATGGTGGGTGTTCTCACCTCTGCCTCATCAAAGCAGGAGGCAATGGATTCACCTGTGAGTGTCCAGATGACTTCCAAACCCTCCGTATGGGTGAGCTCAACCTCTGCGTGCCCAAGTGCTCAAGCACCCAGTTCCTGTGTGCTAACCATGAAAAGTAAGGCTCTCTCTTCCCTTACCCCACTGCCTTTCCACCCCGGTGACTACCTATCGAACTTTGGAGGGTCCAAAGGATGGGAATTTCCTAATGAACTCAGATTTTGGGTAATTAATGTGGTTCATTTGGAATGCAGCAAGACTCTGTATCCAACTTCAGATAATTTCTTCCATGAATAGAAGCAATTTGTTAAACAAAAGTTGTACCTACGTATGCAAGTATTTATACCTATAGAGGAAGCATATGGTGTTTTTTATTTCTAATAAATTGTCCTAGATGTCAGGGCCAAGACTGTATACATGCACACTGAAAAATAGTCAACAGTGGTAGAATTTCTCTCTTTCCCCCTCATATACTGGCCCATCTTCTTAGTTAACTATGCCAGAGGATCCAGGATTATACATTTAAATCCATTTTTGGTCATTTGTATCTGCTACAAAACATGTGCCCAGATTATTTCCCTAAGAAGGCTGCAGGCCATTGATGACTGAGTCAGAGCGTGAAGTCGGGGGGGGCAGGGGATTAACTCAAATCATGGCATTTAAGATTCAGTGGCAGATCATTTTGATCGAATAAAATATCTTAGATTAAGGACCTAACATATGTCTATCTTGACCTAGGCTGTCAATCAATGTAAGTGCCCTCTGCCTTCCCAACTAATACCCATATGCATTTCATGTCACCCCAGCAGATATTCCCAGCCAATTCCTGCTACCCGAATCACAATCCCAAACATACTCTCCATTGTCTTCTGTAGCAGGAATTTAATTGCTAGGTCAAAGCATTTTTTCAGCATGCATTTGGGTCTTAACAAACCTGTATCGTCTCATCTCGTTAGTTTTATTTTCTCTGAAAATACACCACATTAAAGGAACTCATGCGTATTATCACCTGCAATTCAGTTTTGACATCTTCTCTCCAGGTAGCATCTCTCTAGCAAGTGTTTTGCTGAGAAAATGCTGCATTTTCTCTGTCAGGTGTATTCCTATCTGGTGGAAATGTGATGGACAGAGAGACTGCTCAGATGGCTCCGACGAATCGGTCGTTTGCCCACAGCGCTACTGCCCACTAGGCCAGTTCCAATGCCAGGATGGCAACTGTACCAGCTCGCACTTCCTGTGCAATGCTCACCAAGATTGCCCTGATGGCTCTGATGAAGACCAGGTTCTTTGTGGTGTGTTGAATTGCTTTATGCCTTCTTTGCCCACTTCTATAGTAGATTGTGTGCAATGATTCTGTGGGGATTTTCTGCATGTCATAACCCAAAAACTAGTCCAAAGTCCTAGAAGAAAAGGCAAGAGTCTATACTATATAAAGTTCTAGAGATGTACTAAGGTCTCTAAAATGCAAACAGTTGAGGTACGAGGTATGTCGTCTGCATCCATGGTTCTTTCCCATGTACTCTGCATAGAATTCTCCTTGGAAGCTAACACTGAGGATGAAATGAGGGTTTCACACTCTCATTTTAAACAAGAACTCTTGTGTGTAATATTTATTTGTTTTCATTTTTAAAAGCCAAGAAGGAAATCCTACAAACTAAAAACAACCACATTGTCCATCAGGAGAACAGAGACAGGAGAAGGTGAATTTAGTATGACATCAGAGAGTAGTCTTGAACCCCTAATTCTGCATGCAAGAGAAAGATAATTATGAATTTGGGAGACAGTCATAGTCAAAAGCATAACTGACTGTGTAGTTGTGCTGGTCAACAATAAGTGCATTAGGACGTAAGTCCTCTGAAAAGAAGTTGTGATCAGGCTTTCCAGGATCCATCAGTGTAAATGAGGAGCTTCTGTTGCTGACACCTTGCAACCAAATGCCCCTTCTTGCAGAGCATCACCGCTGCGAGTCCAATGAATGGCAGTGTGCCAACAAACGTTGCATCCCTGAAGCCTGGCGGTGTGACTCAGAGAACGACTGCGGGGATAACTCAGATGAAGATGTTTACAACTGTGCCAGCAGGATCTGCCAGCCGGGCTATTTTAAGTGTGCCAACAACCACTGCATCCCTCAGGGCTGGAAGTGTGATGTGGACAATGACTGTGGAGACTACTCGGATGAGCCGATGTCCGAATGCAGTAAGTTCCTGTGGGAGGACCGTGCATGCCCAGGAGCAGGAAACCAAGAGGCCCCTGCTTCGGCCCCATGGCACGCTCCGTTTTGGCTCTCCCTGCTAACTCTGGCACTACAAAGCAAAGTATGGCTTGCTGGTTGAACCAGACCCAGTTTCCAAAGTATCTGATTCTTCCTCTTGAGACCCTAGATATTTAACTATCCAGAATATTTTGTATGTCTAGCACTTTCTCATTTGAGCCTTAAGACAATACTGTGAGGGAGGGAATGTGTGTGTTACCAATTCCCATTTTACAGATGAGGAAACTGACGTTCACATTAAGTGGATGATCACATTTCTATTTTGTGGTAGAGCTGACACCCAGGTTTCTTTTTGCTTCAAGCCCGTCCTTCACCTCCCCAGCCCCCCATAGTTATCTTGTAACATAAATGAGTGATACTGAGAGAGTGAGGACACTTCAGACCTTTTCTGTTCTTGCTAAATAGACAACACCTGAAACAGACACATGTTGCCACAATTAATCCAGTCGGTAACATGATACTTGCTACTCCTTAATATGACAATGAGAAGGTGTCTTTCGATGCTGTTTTCAGAATAGAGTCAGAACTGAAGTCTCAGTCTTTGCTATTTTCTCTTTTTTTCAGTGAGCCATCGCTGTGACAACCATACAGAATTCAGCTGTAGGACGAACTACCGCTGCATCCCACAGTGGGCTGTATGCAATGGTTTCAATGACTGCAGGGACAACAGTGATGAGCAAGGCTGTGGTAGGAGGGGCTGCAGGGGAGTTGGGGGGAAGCAAGAAAACGTTAAGTGTCAGGTGCCGTCTAGGAGATGAGAGTGCATTTCCCATGTCCTTATTGTTCGTCTCTTTTGCTCTGGAAAAGCACCATCTATTGATTTTTCTAGTAACACGGTACATTTTTATAGCATTTTATCAGATTATGGAGGGAGTTTATATCATCTTAAATGAAATACCATCACAAAGGAGGTTGTTATTGGGGAAGATGTTAAGGTACTAGGAATTTATATAATTTCTCCTAAATGTAGCATCCTTATTCACAGTTGACAAGTTTAAATTGTTTATCTAATTATATAGATTGATTGAAATTGATGGAAGGGGGCTAGAGAAAAGATTTGCTGTCTATTTCTAAAACAATTCAACACCAGAGTATTTCTTACTTGAAGATTTTCATATTCTGAATGTCTCTTTCTGTCCATACCATCTATTAGTAAGCTAAAGTCACCCTAGCAACATGGAAAGAACTTACGGACAAAAGACCCAATGAATTAATAGAATCTGTCAAGATTAGCCATATGGTTTCACTTGAAGCCGTGTCTGTGAGTGCATGGGCTAGGTTTAGTTGGAAGAGAGTACGGAAGATAATGGGTTAACACTGAATTTAATAACACTGAATTTAATCAACTGAAGGCAACGAGATGGAAATGTTCTATTAGATGGTAGCATCACTTAATCTTCCTTTCCAGGCCTTTGTTGCAAATTTACAAGCCAGATATCAGTTCATTTTTTTGAGCAGTGTCTAGAAAAGAGAATGAATCTAGTTTACAGCTATTTAAGGTTTAAGTAGGATAGGTTCAGGACAGCCAAAAAAGGGATATTGATAGAATGTTGCTGGCATTCCTCTCTCTGGGAGCTTTGAGTCTATGGTAGCATAATTCTCAGATTGTCCCGCAAGAAAGCCTGTACTACTTTGGCATTTCTTGACCTCTGGCTTCTGAAGTCTTGGCAATAACTGTACTTTGTAGAGGAGAGGACGTGCAAACCTTTGGGAGAATTCCGCTGTAACAACCACCACTGCATCCCTCTTCGCTGGAGATGTGACGGGCACAATGACTGTGGAGATAACTCAGATGAGGAAAACTGCGGTGAGTGTTCAGGGTTCTAGGGTTCAGGCACATCTTCATGTGCCACTAGAGCTGTGATGTTTGTTCTCTGTCCATAACTTCGTTGTCTATGACATTATTCCTCGATGGGTAGGATGACAATGACCTAATCTCTTGCTTTCCGCTAACTGCTACGTTTCTACTTTTTCTTTGGCTAAGGACATAAGCATCTCCCTTTAAGATGCTTATAATGAAATTTTGGGAGAAGGATGTTTACCCAAATATGTGTTTTGTTTGTTAAATTTATTTATATCTAACATTTTTTCTACAAAGAACTTGAGGTGACTTAAATAAAGGACAAATATAACAAGATAAATAGAATACAAAGAAACCAATCAGAGTGAAGAGAAGTTCAGGAAGGAAAGGCACTAACTCAAAGACCTTGCTTCTTAAGCACTTGCACCAAAATGGCCTTAATAGCAGTGGAAAGAGATCATGTATTTAGGATTGTCATCCCTCCTGGAATAGTGTACTATTTTAGGAAGGCTAACAGGTCAGGTTTTAGTTCCTCTCTCCCAGTGAAGGTGGTAACTACAAAGAATTGAATAAGAGGTCAAGAAAAGGAAGCCGAAGATGTGGATCACATCAAACTAGATAGTCAGTCTTGAATAACTGGATGTATTCTGAAAACAGCTTTAAGGAGACCCTGCCCTGAACATATGTTAGTGATTCATGATATATGTCAATTTCAGATCAACTAATATGGAAAGCATTCTTTTTTTTAAAAGTAGCCTTACACTCAATTTGGGGCTTGAACTCACAACCCTGAGATCAAGAGTCATATGCTCCACCGACTGAGCCAGCCAGGTAAACTATAATATGGAATATATTCTAACTTTGGTCACCTTTTCGAAATAAGAAGTGATCACCATTTGCCATAGGCAATTGAGAGAATTAGAATGCTGATTGCACCTGCAAATATCAATTGACTAAAAAGTGTGATCCCACTGGAATTTTAAATATGAGAAAGTTCATGTTTAATTCCACAGGATGTTATCTAGACTATCATGAAATCAAGAATTATCTTAAGATTAAATCACTTTTGAACAAACCTCTTAATAAAGGTCATTCTTTATATTCTTAAAAGTGAGTTAGAAGGTTTAGTTTTGGAGGGCATATAGTTGGCCTGACCAAGAAGATGGCTAGGACTTGGGACATGGGAGTGCCTGGTACAGTGAGGGTACTCAGAAGTCCGTCTTCTTTGTGTGATTCTTGTCCCCACTGATGGCTGTGTGGCTTTCCTTTTCAGTCCCCCGGGAGTGCTCAGAAAGTGAATTTCGATGTGATGATCAAAGCTGTATCCCCTCTCGATGGGTCTGTGACCACACCAATGACTGTGGAGACAACTCAGATGAGCGAGACTGTGGTAACTGTCAGAGCTCTTTGAGAGGCTTACCCTGGGGTGTAGTACTAGGGTCAGCATTGTTGACAGAAGTAGGGGCTTCAAATGAGAGTTTATATGGTTTTTCAGGGTAAAACAATTCTTGTGTAATTTAGGTAACATATAAACCTTAGCATAACAGAGTACTTTCTGCTCTGCATTTTCTAGGCTTTATTCTTAACTTACAGCAGTCTTGATTAATAAAAGGGGAAAATGGCAAGAAATTTTTAAAAATCTCATTTTAACCTAATCATTTCCTAGGAGCAAACTTCAGTCTGCATTGTCCTTATAAATGACAACAAATACATTTATTTATCCTGCTGTTCCCCAGATAGTGACCCTAAGGGATGTATTACTGTAGCTCTGTGGTGTAGAAGTCAGAGCGTTAGAATAGGAATCCGATTTTTCTGATTTTTTTTTTTTTTTTACAGCTCTTTACTCATTAAGGTTTGGGTCTGGGAATTCTGATTTGGGAGAGAAAAGATGGAGATCGTTTAACAGAGGAAAGATAGGTATTTCCATCTCCATATGTTGTTGAGTGGGAAAAGTGTATTTTTTGAACATTTATTCATTCGTTAACCACAAGTTGTGCGTTTGCTGTGAGCCACTCAACAAGGTGTGGATAGGAATGTGATGAAGTACTTACTATATTACATGGACTTGTCTGAGAACAGCAAGGCCTTCTGGAATGACAGTGGTCTCTCTTCAGAGTTGAAGACCTGCCAACCCGGATATTTTCAGTGTCAGAGCGGACACTGTGTGCCTGAACAATCGAAATGTGATGGAACCGCCGACTGTCTGGATGCCTCTGACGAAGCCACCTGTCGTAAGCTTCTAGGCACCTGGGAAACTGTTTATCTGAAATGTACAGATGTGGCCTATTAGACCCCACCTCTTCATCAGCCACCACTTCTTTGATGAGAAGGCCATGGGGATTTTCTGTGCATTCATTGATTATCTATCAGTGCATTCATTGATCATTATCATTTCCCTTGGGATTTGAGTCACTATATCCAAATAGTTCATAATAGTCATTCAGGTGGATTTCACTAACAATATTTTAAATAGAAAATATAGTAAATATCTGTGCTAAGAAAAATACTTACATATTATCAACTCTGACACAAATCATTAATTGGTGAAAGGTGAAAGATTTATACAGTCTGAAGAGAAACCAGAGTATCACAAATCATTAATTGGAAAAGAACACAGGTAAACAAGAATGTTCGAACAATGAATAAATGAGTATAAAGAACTTGGAGAATGTAGAACATGCTGAATTTACAGCATTAACATTTTTCTAACTTGCATGATGACATAAAAAAGTTCTTTAAAATGAAAGCCATTAAGATCATTCACAGTTTAGTCTTTATGAATCACTGAATGAGTATTAATTGTTGATTGTCTATGATGAATATTGTTGATGTGGTTGCCACATCTTGAAACCTGACTTCAAAAAAACTATATGAATGGATGATGAGTAAAGCCAGTACTGACACAGCTGAAGAGTGGCCCTTGCCTCTAAAGAAAAAGTCCAGGGCTATCCACAGAATGACTCACGTCTTTGAATACTGGGATTGGACAACTGTCCTTAAGAAATGTTCCCCCATAATTTCTGACAGTAGACGGCAATAGTGCATCCTGATGAATGAGGAAGAACAGGCTATAATGGAAAGGGCTAAAGGACAAATGGAAGCTAACTTTTCAAAACTAGTGCTTTTTCTAATAATTGGAATTTGTCTCCTCCCCTCCAACAGCCACTCGCTTCCCCAATGGTGCATATTGTTCGGCTACCATGTTCGAATGTAAAAACCATGTTTGTATCAGGTCATCATGGAAATGTGATGGTGATAATGACTGTGGCGATGGTTCTGACGAAGAACTCCACCTGTGCTGTAAGAGGGAGATAAAGGGCGCGTATGGGAGTGGTGTTATCTGGCAAAATCTCAGCATTTCTTATGTGGAGCATGTGGAGCAGTTGGACAATTTTTGAACACTGGATGCATGAGCGGCATCACTGTGATTTTACTTGGTCTTCTTCCCTCATTCTATATTTGGAACATAGGCAAACATTCATCACTTCATTTTTAGCCCATGGATTTGACAAAAATGCTGCGTCAGAGTACTTCCTTCTCTTCAGAGAAATTTAATTAAGATACATTATATTTTCACAGTGGCATCTCAACATTTTTCTTGCCATCTCTTTTCTGTTAGTAACTAAGCATGTTTTGTTTTGCTTTTAACTTGATGGATCTTGAAAAGTATGTTTACCTTTCAAAGAAGTCCTTAGGAAGTTGCTCCCTCTATGAGATCAAGTGCCCATAGCCAGTAAAATTAAACTTTGGAGAGGCAGAGACACGGCCACATGAAAAAGTAACCTGCTTGGGATTCCCTCTCTCCCTCTCTCTTCCCCTCCCCTGCTTGCACTGCTCTCTCTCTTTCCTCCAAAATAAATAAACTCAAATAAGTATTAACTACACTTCCCAAGAATCAGCTATTGGATGTGACCCCGCACCCCCCAACCAACCTTATTACTAAGTTTCTCCTTTTGCTCCTGTGTGTGGTGCAAAGGCAGAAGGAAAATCAAACAGCCGAAGCCTTCCATGTAGAAGAAGAACACAAGTGTATTGAGTTTACCCAATTCTGGGTACATGCACAGAAGACCACACCCCTTTACTAAACAAGTAAGGGACCTGGGTTCTACCTTTGGGTTCCTCACAAGTGCATAAACATCAGTTAGATGTCTAACTCTGGACAACAAAATGAGTCAGGGTTCAAATATGATATTGCAACTTTAATGTAAGCGGTGAAGGAATTCACCAGAAGGAATTCAGTCAGAGGGGCGAACAGTGGCCTCCTTGCTAAGAGTTTGTGTAGGGCCCTGCCAGCCTCTCCAGCTTCATGGTTGTCACTGTCTCCCTCATTCGTGCTTTGGAGACAGAGGTTTTGATTCAGGTTCAAATACCTGCCATGGTCCTTCCTGACTCAGGGCCTTCCCAAGTGAAGTCTCTTCTGATCCCTCCTCACCCAGATCCCTGTCAGGTCTCCCCAGTAGATGCTGTCATAGCACATCTAGTTTGTGGCTCACAAGGACAAGGATTGTGTCTTTCTTTTTTAAAGTTTATTTATTTATCTGAGAGAGTAAGCAACTGAGGGAGGAACAGAGAGAGAAGAGAAAGGGAGAATCCCAAGCAGCCTCCACACTGCCAGTGAGGAAGGAACCTGATGAGGGGCTCAAACTCAAAACCTGTGACATCAGTCGGACTCTGAGCTGAAGTCGGACCCTTAACCAACTGAGCCGCCCGGGTGCCCCAGGACTGTGTTTTTTTTGTTTGGCCTTGTATCTGGCTCATAGCACAGTGCTGTGGTGGGTACTTGAGAGTCAAGATGTATTTTGTCGATTGGTTAATTGAATGAACAAATGAATGGATGAATGAAGCCAGACAGACCAGTGCTGGCCTGGGAGCATTTTAGATACTGATTCGTTCTACTCTTAATGGGTACTTGTGTTTTTCCATCTTTCCTTTCTCAGTGGATGTTTCCTGTGATTCACCATTCCGGTTCCGATGTGACAACAATCGCTGCATTTATAAGCACGAGCTGTGCAACCATGTGGATGACTGTGGCGACGGGAGTGATGAGAAAGAGGAGCAGTGTAAGCAAAAGTGAAAAAGAAGGAAAAACGAAGGGCCCCAAATTATCTGCAGTTTGCAAAATGTATCTCTGGGATTTCAGTTCATTCTGTAGAGGCTCGAGCTATACGTATGACTGTGGATCTCTGTTAACAGTTGTTTACAGACTGTATAAACCTACTGTTACTCAGATGCATTCCTCTCCACTTATTCCTGTCTCATTTGAGCAAGTCCCTTAGTTTTTTTAGTCTTTGTTTAAATATTCAACAAGCTACCCCCCCTTTTTTTCCCTTAAGAAAATGAGAACAAACACTAACTGCTGGTTGACTCAACACTTCACAAATTAATGGTTTATTTGTTTAAAAGAAATGAGGTTTAGTCATTTTTTAGCCTAGAGTAACTGCTTGTTAATCTAGGCATGTGAACTTCTCAATGACCAACTGAAAAGATCGTGTAAAATAAGGCAGCCCTGGTGTCAACAGAGCTCATCTTATATGTATCTTTAAAATGAAAATTCATTTCCCAGAAGAGAAAAATAAGGGATTATTTTAAGATCGAAGTTTCAAACTGGCTGCATTTAATGTTTTAAGATACTGAAAAAAAACTGTGCTTCCCCATTTTGAGAATGATTTAAAATCTATTCATTGAAGGGGAGAGTTGATTAATTTGGGGGGTATTTTACTTGCGATAAAGTCAGCGAGGAAAATGATTTCCCCAGACTCCAATTACTCTTTTTTCCTTAAAGGATACTATTTGAGAAAATTGAGATAAATGGCTAATTTTTCTATTTTCCATCCCTTGTATTGATGTGACCTTGGAATGCTCACTGCGAGCTCTCATCCTGGAGGGGACATTGGTGAGGACACGGACACTATTGTAGCGCTCTATTTATACACATTTTATGTTTTTTGGGGGGTTTTTTGGCAGAAGTGAACTTATGGTTATAACATTGTTACTATGTTTATTTGAGGTTGAGCACAAAAGGATGAAAACCCAGAAATAAAGCATTTAAAAAATTTTGAGCACGTTTCCCTCTTCCCCCTTTCTCTTTCCATTTCCCTTACTGTTAATGCCATTTTTCAAATGGATCAAGACCATTACAGCACAAGGTCAAATCTGAAAATGGATAAAAGGGGCTGTAAACTTACTCTTCCCAAAGAGTATATGTTGTGAGTTAAAGGAACCATGGCTTGCCATCCCAATAGATAAACTGCAAATTTCGATGGCTGAAAATTTGATTTAAAGTTCAACGAAGGTCAGGCAGTTCTGTGTCCTGTAATTATGCCACCTAAAACACATAGTCTTCAAGGTTGCCGAGGCAGGAGAAGAGAGAAATGGAGGAGAGAAAAGAGGCAGGAGGAAGAGAGAAATTTCCTGCGCATGGAAGTGATAGATGTTACTTGTTCTTGTGGTCATTTGCCTGGAACTGGTCACATGGCCCCAATCTAACTGCAAGAGAGAATGGGAAATCCAGGGAAGTGCATGGATATTTAATGAATACCAGTGGTTTCTACCACAGTTCACCTTTATGTCACTAAAAATCTATTTGCATATTTCTTCCCATGCATAGAACGCCCTTAACCTCCCCCAAGAGACGTGACTCATAGTACCATTCAGCAACTGAAATCCAGGAGATGTAGCCCTGCTGTCAATTCCAAATTCAGTTCCTCTTGGTCCAAAAATAAGTTTTATTTGTGTCCCCCTGCCCCCAACAGATAGTGGTGGATCAGGGGAAGCATAATAGAAATAAAGATTCCCATTGGGCAAGAAAGAATTAGAGACCCACCGCATTCACCAGTCTGTAGCAATTCTGAAACACCAATGGGCTGCTTGGGTAACACATGTTAGTGCAGGACCGTCCTGATTTATGTCTGTTGCTCTGGTAGAATTATTAACAGTGCCCTTTTACTCTCAATGGTATGGTCACCCTATGCAGACTTTGCGAGGGTCACTACAGTGGGGAGCAGAGGAGGTTCACTGATGAGGCCGTGGCTCTGCTCTGAGAAGAGAACCTGTGTGTACTGCCCCTCATTGTCTCTGACTCCACCCTTTGGAAGTATCTTCTTGTCTTTTTCCCCTCTTTTTTTTTTTTAATGTTTTTTTATTTATTTCTAGGAGAGAGAAAGACAGCGTGAGCAGGGGAGGGTCAGAGAGAGAGGGAGTGACAGACTCTGAAACAGGCTCCAGGCTCTGAGCTGGCAGTCAGCACAGAGCCCGACGTGGGGCTCCAACCCACGAACCGTGAGATCATGACCCAAGTGAAAGTTGGACGCTTAACCGACTAAGCCACCCAGGCGCCCCTGTCTTTTTCCCCTCTTGAACTGAAGAGGGAACAGGAGAATAAGCTCCTTTTAGGAGCTGAACAGCTTTCAGCCACTCCCTGCTTGTAGAAGATTGCAGGCGCCAAGGCTTTTTTAGAGTTTCGGTCACAGTAGTTTGGTTTGTTTGGTCATATATTTCTCTGGAAATTGACAGGCTTTTTGTATATTTGATTCCAGTCAGTTCTACAAGTAAATAACCTCACTTTTGAGATATAGTTTTGAATCTGCTTTCTTTTTTTTGCTTTGTTTTCCCCTGTGCCTTTGTTTCAAATGATCACCAGTTACTTTCAGGCCATCTCGAAAAATAGATGGGCTGTCATTTCATCCAAGTCAGAGATTTTCTTGGGTCTTTTAGTCGCAATGCCTTCTAAGCATCAGAATCTTACTTAAATGCAGTCAGCTTTTCCCATGCATCAAATTTCTAGACTTTATTTCATTTCTGCTTATAAACCAACTGGTTCTTCCCTGAGCTTTTCTCTGTCTTAATACTATCTCGTCCAACTCGGGTAATGGTTAGGAATGCACAGTACTAACATCCTGTTTTCTAACCTCTTTCCATAGATTGACATGGTCATTAAACAGTTGGTCTGCCTTCCATTTTTTCCCAAGTCACACTTTTACCAGATGTTTTGCCGTTGCATAATATGGGTCTCCATCTTTCCTGCCTCCAGTATCACTTTCCTCATTGTTTACCTCCTGACTATGAAGGCAGTGCCAAATAATTTCGGTTTTTATTATGGAAGTACTATATATATATATATATGTACTATATACATAGGGTATATATAGGGTAATTGATACTAGCTACTGCACCCAACAAATTTCAAACTCTCAGCAGTGAGACCTAATGAAGACTTAGTTCTCACCCAGGTAAAGGCTGGTATAGATTGGCCAGCCCTCCTCCATCTTGTAGCTAGGCCACCTGAAACACATGGCTTCCCAGGTTGTCAAAGCAAAGAGGCACATGGGCTTTATTTGTTTCAGTCTAGCAGGGACCTAAATCACTTCCTACTCGTAGCCCATTGGCCAGAACAAATCATGTGGTCCCAACATAGCTGCACGGGAGACTGGGAAATGTAGAGAATCACAGGCTTATTTGTGAGCAGTAACTCTCTTTGCCACAGAGGAAAGCATCTTGTTCCACAGAAGAGGATGTTTCGACTTCAACTTGAACTTTTGTTCTTAAATTGCAGGTGTAGCTTCGACCTCTAGACCTTGTAAAGAAGATGAATTTAAGTGCAGCAATGGACACTGCATTTCACAGCATCTTGTATGCGATGATGTCGATGACTGTGGTAACCATTTTGATGAAACAGGTTGCAGTAAGTAAATATTTATTTCTGTAGTTCATTGGAGTAACTCAGGTTTACCTAATAAAAGCTTGCAGTAACATAAAGTAGATGATAACCACATAGTTCTTTTGAATTTACTTTGTGCTCTGAACTGCAGTCAAGCTCATCACTACCAGTTATGGAACATTTACTCTGTACCAGACATTGTGCTAAACACTACATGGATTATCTTCTTTCATCCTTATAATAATCCAATGACCTAGGTATTAGTCTCTCCCTCAATTTTTTTTTTTTGTTTTTAATGAGGAAACTGGCTTACAGGTTTAAAAAAAAAAACTGGCCATGTCTTTTTGCCATTAAGAGACTGAGCAGGAATTTCAACTCTGACCTACCTAACTGCAGAGCACATCCTCCTTCCAGTTAACAAGGTGCCTCTCATCACCTTCAAGCTATGTTTTTTGTTTATGAGTCTGCATAGTTTTTGACCATAAGCCAAATGCAGAATTCTTTGTCGCTTAGGGGTAAAGCTAAGAGAAGTTGATAAAGATGGGGATGTCACAGGGGGCCTTGGAAGGAACACTTATTATTATTGTTAAAGAGGAGAGAGGACTTTGTGTAGGAAAAGAATGATGAACACAACCAACGGGTGGTTCTAGTTCAATATTGTGATGGAAATGTTGGAATGACATGTTTTAGTCCTTTAGAGCTCTTATGAAATCCATGCACATACATTATCTAATTTGGCACTCAAGCAATGCCCATTGTGTTGCTATTATTATGTCTATCTATAATAAATCTCAGAGAGCTTTAGGAAGTTGCTTGAGGTCACACAGAGTGGCAGAGGCAGGATTCGAATAGTCCTGTGAGTCCTGACAAGGCCTCTAGTTTGCTCTGCCACTAACTGTGCCCCTTTGATCATCAACGGACCTCTCCAGGCCTCAGTTTCTTCATAGGAAAAAAAGTTCTTCAAACTGTAGGGGCTCATAATTTAGTAATCTTAGTTAGCTCCACAAGCTTTCAACTTCTTGGGCTTTAAATGCTCTTTCCTGAGGCATCCCAAGGATATCCTGGTAAATTTTCTCCTGTGTGAGTTACAAAGGAGGGTAAAAGGAGTGTTTTATTTCACACACTTTCCTAGCGGGACTTGGAGTTTTTGACATAACAATGTGACTTGAAATATTTTAAAAAGCATGAACATTACAGGATTTGCAAAATTAGATTTGAGTCTAGACTTGATGCTACAACTGATGTGAACTGTTCCAGGAGTTTGGAGTATTTCCAAGTTGGGCATGGGTCAAACATTAGTTCCTCCTTTAATTGCCATGTAGAAGGCATACAATAGACCACAGTACTTTTAATTGAAAAGACATTAGATTAAAGGCAGGGTTTATTTAAAAGAAGTAAGTAGCATAAGCATTAATTTAGGTTTGGAAGCAACATTTTTATTTATTTATTTATTTATTTATTTATTTATTTATTTATTTGGTATTAAGTGGATATGTGATAACGAATTCAGTCTTACTGCTGTGGTCAATAATTTAAGACATAGAATTCTTATTTAAAATAACCAGTTCTTGGGTGCTACTAATCTACTTGCCTGTTTTTTCTTTTCCCTTTCTCCTCTTCTTCCTCCTTCTCTTTTTAATTTTATACTTGATCTTGGCCAAAAGGCCGAGAAGCAATCCTTTTCATTTTAAACAGGATCCTTGAGGTGTTCAGGGCACATGTTTGCTTTTTGAAAAATATTTTACAATCAAGAAAGAAAGATGTTAGTGTTTTTCTAGCATCATCGACGTATAAAGAAAATAATTAGCCCCAGGTTGCAAATATTTATGTAATTATAAAGGTAGATTGACTTGCTATTTCTCTGCTTAGCTTTAAGGTATGAACTTCAATGACAGCATTCTATTGAGTACTATGGTGCTTTGTTTTGTGATTATTTTTCTTTTTTGAACTTGATGTTTTTCAAATCTCACTCATATGCTTATAGTTATTTTACCCTAAGGGACTCTCATTATCTACTGGAGAAGGCAGATAGATACACATCTATTTTGCTTTAAAAGGATTGAGCCAGGAGATACCACAATCTCTTTGGCTAAACCATTCAGAAGCCTGTGACCAAGAGATATTTCATTTGAAAGGCAGATAAAGATTGAATCCTTTGTGGAGATCTCCACCGCCCTTCCCACCCCTTGTCTCTCATTGTCACTCACTAGGTATGTTCATCTTTGTCAGCTTCCCTGTAAGACCTGGGTTTGAGGGTAGTTGGAGACTCAGGACAAAAGACACAAAGTTACAATAATAGAAAAATGAAAGCCAAGTGGCTTTGACAAATATTGGCAGAGACGAGAATTCAGGGCAATGAGGAACAATGAAGTGTGAGGATGGAGTATGAGCTATTAAAAATCTTCCCTGGAGTATCTGGACCCCAGAACAGTAGGGATAACAAGGGTCATTCACATGACCCCTATAAATTTGAACTATTGTTGAATTTTTTTTTTGTATTATGATAGCTATAAAATCCAGGAAATAAATTAACAATCAAAAGTAAATATCACATGAATCCTATAACTGAAAGAGAATAATCTTAAAGTTTGATGTACTTCTGTTGTCTTTTTGCACATGTATGTGCAAAAATTATTAATATTAAAAAATTAAAGATATATAGTCTTTTTAGTGTTACAATATTTCCCTCCATTTTTGTTATACTTTCCCATGTCAGAGTATCATTTGAAATCATGAATTTGAATGATTGCCTAACAATCCATCATGACTCATAGATAATCATGACTCATTGATTCTAAGATGCATGTTTATTTTCACATTTTAACATCTCTGAAACAAGAATGACTCTTCAGTTGATAACATGCCATAGTGTAAGTCCCAGAGTTTTTCTGTTTTAGCATTACATAAGATAGTGCATCATTGGGTGCATACAGTATACCATAGTTGTTCAAGTTGTTTTCAAAATTGTATTATCAATAATTTTTAATCCTCAAATCATAGCACACATTTTTATTTCTTTTTGAAAGAAAATGTATTAACATGGAATAATTGGATGATAAGGTATGAATATTTTTAAAGTCCTGGGTTCATACAGGTTGTTGCAAAATTCCTTTCCATGCAGGCCACTTTATGGTTCTGATAGTAGTTGTATGACTTATAACTACATGCATATTACTGCACTCTGGCCCACACTTGATATATATGTGTATACATATCTCAGTTGGTCTTCTTATAACTTTATAATTTCCTCCTATTTGTTTTATTGCTCTAAACTATATTAGTGTCCTTTAATATACATATAATAGGATATATATTACATATGTCTTAATCCTAATATATATCAGATATTACATATCTAATATATATATATATTAGCAGAACAGATGGTTACAGTTGTAAAGAGCCCCTGACTTCATAGTTCTGGACTCTGGAATTGGATGCCCTTTGGGTAAGCCTGGCAGTGCTGAGCAAAATGGGAAAATTACCTTAAGAATCTAACATTATATACAGTTGTATAAATGGCAGTCAGGGTGTTACCAAATATTTGAGTAGAGGGGCCCTCAATCCTCTACAAAGACTTAGGGAAAGGGGCCATTTGAGATGTCCTATAATAGGCTATAGATAAGTGTTTATAACTTTCATTTGTAACACTAAGATTGTTTTTCCAGATACAGGAAAAGAAAGATCATGTGCAGAGAATCTATGTGAACATAATTGTACCCAGTTAAGTGAAGGAGGCTTTATCTGCTCCTGTAGACCTGGATTCAAAGCCAGTATTTTGGACAGAAACTCCTGTGATGGTAGAGTATATTTCCTCCAATTCCTACTTCTTAGGTTCTCCACTCATTCCCTTTTTTTAAACCCCTGTTTAATTCCCTTAATAGGGCCAAACTTGGGGCGCCTGGGTGGCTCAGTTGGTTGAGTGTCCGACTTCGGCTCAGGTCATGATCTCACAGTTTTCGTGGGTTCAAGCCCTGTGTCAGGCTCTGTGCTGACAGCTCAGAGCCTGGAGCCTGCTTCCGATTCTGTGTGTCCCTCTGTCTCTGCCCCTCATGATCTGTCTCTCTCTGTCTCTCAAAAATAAATAAATGTTTAAAAAAAATTACGAAAAAGGGGCCAAACTCTTGGTTCTAGCTCATTAAGATATTTAAATACACCAATAATTTTACTCTTAGAGGGTGATGATCAGTTCTGAGGATATAAACTGTGTATTTATGATGTATATAACCAATGATGATAGATGTTAAGATTTTGCTCATTAATTTCTTGGGTCATGAAAAAAATAACACTCAGGGATGCTGATTACTTTTTTTCCACACTATCTTGCCAATCCCTCACAGATGGCCAGGCAGATAGCTCATCCTTAGCAATGTCTGCTGAACTGATAAGATTTACAATGGCTTCAGTAATGATGAATGACTGCTTATTGTATCAGTGTGGGAGATCAATTTTCTTTAAACACAAATTTTATTTTCTTCATCAAAGTCCACAACATATGTTTGTTACATATCTACTTATGCCAGGCATAAGTGAGTTCTGAGGTATGGAGTTAGAAGGTAGCTTATCAAGATGATAAGGATTGAGTATGATTTTAAGTGTCTTTCCTTACTTGAATTTCCTGTTTCTAACTCACGATGTATCATATTCAGATGATTGGGACAGTTCTTTTGGAAGCTGAAGCTTGAGAACTCAATTAAAAAAATCAAATGAATGAGTCTCTTTCCTGAAGCTAGGTAGGGTAAGGGAACAGGACCCAAACCACACCAATACACAACGGCTTTCCAAAAGTGCAAATTTTGTTCCGCTATTGGAGAGCTGCACTGTTGCAGTTGAACCTTGTGTTCATTGCTTCCTAGCTATGGGACTTTGGGTTTAGGAATGATCCATATTGCAGAGTCATTCTGGAGTATTACATGAGGAAAAAACAGGAGAGGTGGATGAAACCACATCTGACGCTTAGCAAGTGTTCCATAAATGATGGTGCCATCGCCTATTTTCATCTGCAGCTTTCTCAGTCCTCATTGCTTATGAGCATGGATGTAAACAGAAGCAGGGCCTCTAAAGAATGGCTGGGCACAGATGGTGCATGTTTGCTTTTATTGTATCTACAGACATCAACGAATGTGAGCAATTTGGGGTTTGTCCCCAGAAATGCCAAAATACCAAAGGAAGTTACGAGTGTTCCTGTGCTGAAGGCTTCCAGTCTGTGAGTGACCAGTATGGAAAACGATGCGCAGCTAATGGTATGCTGGGTTCTGCTGGGATTAATCAATCGAATAAACGCCGATGAGTACAATATACCAGAAAATAAGCTTCAGGCTTTCAGTCTTATTTTTAATTCACCAGCTACTTCTCTTCCAACACTCATTTACTCTCCTCTCACCTTTCCTGCCAAATTAAAACAATAACTGCAATCCCAAAACAAATACTTAGGAATTAAAATGAGAGTCAGGTATGATTTATTATTCTGGGATTAGTCTCCTGTCCACCTTGATAAAAACTTCAAAATGCGGACAAGATGTCCAGAATGTCCAACTTTACAGAATATTCACACAACAAAAGCTTGTCTATAGGAAGGTGGTCAGTGGGAGGAAATTAGTGAAGCCCCCCAGCTTGCATTCCAAGACCAAGGTTTGACAACCCTGTAATTCAAGATGGTTGACAAAAAGTAGCCACATTCAGTTGGGGGAAATGAAGGACATTCTGTTGATAAATCTTTTTTTACTGTTCATGGGCTGCTGATCATAGACAGAAAAAGTCTGGCTCATTTATAACTTCAACTGTTTGTTCTACATTTTAGGTTATTGCCAGTATCTGAGAGTCAGGCCTGATAGAAGGCAGTAATAAGTGTTAGAAATGACAAAAGAGAAAGACTGTGTGGCAGAAGTATAATATATATAGTCCAAATTTCTAGAGGAATGACCTAAATCAGCATGTCCCCGTCAAAGGGTATAGGTCTTTATGAGTCTTACAGATTTGAATTTGAAGTTTGTACTGGAGTTTAAAGAACAGAAATCACATTTTATTTTGCAAATTAAGGTTAAAATGGCTGTTCAATTTCTTCTTACAAATTGGGCTTTTAAAATATACATTTGATTAGCATACTTAAATATTTTACCCCCCAAACATTTATGACATTGAATGAAAACTAGAATAAAGTCATTTGAGCAAACGGTCTGGCAATTAGGCAGTAAATTAAAAAAAATGTTCAAGTTGTTTAACTAGGGAGATGACTGAAATAAATTCTCATCATATAAAACACAATGTCAGGACACAGGAAATATATAAAGTAAACTTTCAAAAGTGACTTAAATGAGATTCGATTGACATTATTGCAAGCAAACTAAATTTTAAAATTCTAGATAATGCACCTCGAGATGAGTCACCATTGAAGTAGCTGCTTTGGGTAAGAACAAGAACAAGCTGTTTTTGTCATTAGCTGGAAGATAAATTGAGTCCTGGAGCTGATTACCTGCTAAAACAATCATAAATTCTGTCAGTAAAGGATAAGGAATGAGGACTTCCTGGTAAACTTTTAGTAATGCTATACATAATGTATTTCTTCTGTGAGATTGTCTACAGTCTTGTGTATTTTATTATCAGTGAATAAAGAAAAAAATCAATGGAAAAGAGGACCTTGTCTAGGGTGGTCTCAGTCTTGGCCCTGTTCCAAATCATCACCCACAGAGGATAGGAATAAAGAACTGATAGCATCCCTAAAGGAAATATTAGTTTTCCACCTGAAAATGGAGATAAGAGTGTCTACTGTCACAGGTCTGGCAGGCCAGTTGGATAGTTAGTTCTACTATGAGCACAGAGAGTCAAATTTCTATAAAAGCTTACTTTTTTAAAGGTGGGAAGATACCTGCTATTTTATATCTACTTTATATTAAAAAGAGTTCAGATAGAATTCAAATAGGTAAAGCAGCCCTTGTCTTATTTACAGGTAATCCTCCTTTGTTGCTACTGCCTGAAAATGTGCGAATTCGAAAATATAATCTCTCATCTGAGAAGTTCTCAGATTATCTTGAAGGCGAGGAACGTATTCAGGCTATTGATTATGATTGGGATCCCGAGGGCATAGGTCTCAGTAAGTATGAACTTTGGCATCTGCCACTGATGTTAATTGAATTATAAGGTGTTAAACTTTGGGGGGATCTATTTTTCAAGAGTGAATTTTGTTGCATGAATGGAAGAGGGAGCTCCTCCTATCCAGCGTGTTCTGAACACCTTAGCATGACCATGGGTCCCAGCCAAACTTTGTCAACTTTTAGCCAAACCTTCTTCCATCTCTGGGGATTATCCTTTCAGGACCACCTCATATCTCTTTGTCTTTGTTCAGGCAGGGATTGTTTTTCCCTATCACTGTACCCTTCAAAATTTATACTCAAACTCAAATTTCTACTCAGTTCAAATGTCACCTCATTTGACATTTTCTATCATCCTTCCTGGGCACAGTTCCATAAGTGCTCACGCATGAGCCTTAGTGTCTTATGTATGCTTTTACTAAAGCACATGTTATGTTGAGTTATAGCTATCCATGTAATTTGCTCCCTGTACCTCAACCATGCGCTCTTTGGAGACAGAATTAAATCTAATTCAACTCCACATGCCTAGCATCTGATCCAACATCTAGTACAGTGTGTATGATGGTTGCTTTAGGAATTTAGTTCAATGAGTGAAAATATGAGAAAATATGAAAAATGTTTATTGTTGAGTCTCTGTTGGCTTTGTGAGCGGTGTGGGAGACGGTAATGGGGCAGGAACCAGAAAACTCATCTTCTATGCCTGTTTCCCTCATCTATTAAGCTTTATGACCTTAAATAATTGTAACAATTCTCTGGTTCTCCATTTCTTATCTGTAAAATAAGAAGAGTATTGTCTGCCTGACTACCTCTGAGAGTTCTTTTGAAGATCAAATGAGATAACACGTGAAAATGCTTGGCAAACTATCAATAACAATGCAAGATTCCTTATGGTTGTGTCTTCACACTTACACAATACAATCAACTTTTCAAGAATGGCAAATACCTAGGAAAGTATATGCCTTAAAAGCCATAGTCTTCCTTTGCTTTTTAAGTGCTTGCTGTCCACTAGTTACCTTGAAATAGAGACAGCTACGTCAGTATCAATAAGCTGCCAGTTGAATATTTGTAGCTAGTAGCTCAAGTATAATGTGTTGAGGTTTGAGATATGTGTAATTGAAGTACTAGTCTGATAGGAACAATAAGGAAGTAGAGATGTCAGTGAAGGAACAATAGTTCACCTGATTAGACCCCAGTTCCTCCCTTCCGTGGTGTTCTTAACATGAAACTCAATTGTGTTTCTTGCTTTGCAGGTGTCATATATTACACTGTGCTAGGACATGGTTCCGAATTTGGTGCTATTAAACGTGCCTACATCCCCAACTTTGAATCCGGTACTAATAATCTTGTGTCAAAGGTTAACCTGAACCTGAAATACATAATGCAGCCAGATGGATTAGCAGTGGACTGGGTTGGAAGGTGAATTTAGCCACATTCCCCTCTTGTCAATTCTATTTTCCTGGCCAGGTCTCCCTACTGCTTGCCATGCCATGTGAGTTAAGCTGACCCAGATGTGGGTGCACTCAGCGCAGGTGCAGCCGAGTGATGCCTGGGCTTGCTCTAGCCTCAGCAACCACCTCTGCTCACCCCAAGGTGTCATATATCAAGGTGTCATTATCATTTCCTATATTCTATACGTGTCATGAAAAAGTTTGGCGAAACACCGAGGTCTAGATTTTGTATTATGTCTAGGAGAACATTCTTGCCAACAGTTTTGGATTCCAGAATTAATTCTAGTATGGAAGCACTATGAATTTTGTGAAGTAATGGAATAGTCTCACAATTCCACCAGCAAGGCAGTTGAGATGAAACGTTTTTCCCTGGTAATTATTTTGAGGAGGAACAACCCACGTCTTGTGTTTCCAGCAGGCTATATTGTCTGAACAGATTGGAAATTTGACTTTCCTGTTTAACCTTTGGGTTGAGTTAATAGCAGTGTCAGCCTTGTTCTGGCTTTTAGATCTTCTAGAACCCCAGGGACCAGAGCCAGACATTTTGTGTGATCTCTAAATAAGAACCTTAAGTAGGTTTATCATTAGGTAGATGCATGACATGGAAACTGATGTAGAAAAGTTCATGAGTTCCTTCTTCAAGGAGGAGCCTTGCATTGGAATGGCACTTATGGGAAAGTGACTGATTATCTTGGAATCAGAGCTCAAACATTCATAGAATCTCTTGTGTCCTTGAAAATGAATGAATAATGAAAAAAATGTTTGAGAGGCTCAGGGACTTAGTGCCAACCTCTGGGAGAATAGAGAGTCATTTACAGCATAAATTAATTTTCACCTTTTAGCAAACCTGTCTAACGCTCCTGGAAGACTTGAACATCTCTGAAGAAGTTAATTAGGTCCCTGCTGTACCCACAGGCTATCAGGACACTCATTTCAGCGTTTTCTGTCAGGAAACAAGGCCTCAGAGAGTCAGTAACTTGAAACTCTAGGCTGTAGCACTTCCTTCTGAAAACCAATCAGGCAGTATCAAATCTGTCTTCATGTTTGAAGTTTTGGTTCTTTCTCAGTCTTAATGAATGAGTGAGTGAGGAAGCTGATGGAAGTCTTCCTGCTTGTAAGAGACTGAGACCTGCAGCCCTAATAGTAGAATAAGGGCAGGGTGGCCTTACTGAGTTCATTATTTTGGAAAGGCTATTTCCACTCATCCTTGGAGCTGATGCCAGATTCCTATTAATTCCAGTGGGGCTCTAGGTTGAATCAAAACAAACTCAGAGGACAGTTGCAATTAAAGAGTTAGCTAAACAGTGCCTGGTGACTTCCACCTGGAAAGTACGTGCCTCATAGTAATGCCAGATGTGAGGTCTACCATCATCACTGATCCTGGCTGATCATGCAGGAGTCCCCTCTGTCCCTTACTCTTCCATTTGTAACTTTCCAAAGACCTTCCCTTGGTGGAAGGGATTGGGGCATTCCTGGGGGAGGGAGGCTCTGCTCTAATCACAAGTATCTAAGTAGTTGTCTTGTTGGCCTCAACTTCCAAACTGAATGCTTTCATCTTTGAACCTCTTCCTAGAAATGACCAGTCTAGATTTTTTGGATTTTTAACTTTGTCCCTTTAAATTCAGGCATATTTACTGGTCAGATGCCAGGAGTAAACGGATCCAGGTGGCTAAACTTGATGGGAGATACACAAAGTGGCTGATTTCCACACAGCTGGATCAACCAGCTGCAGTGGTTGTGAATCCTAAACTAGGGTAAGTACTTGAAGGAGTCTTTTTTTTTTTTAATTTAACTTATTTATTTTATTATGAGAGAGACAGAGAGTGCCCCAGTGGGAGAGGGACAGAGGACCGGGGGCGAGGGTGGGGGGTGGGGAAGAATACCAAGCAGCTTCCACACTCTCAGCACAGAGTCCGATGCAGGGCTCAAAGTCATGAAACTGTGAGATCACGACCTGATCTGAAATCAAGAATTGGACACTTAACCAGCTGAACCACCCAGGCACCCCAGTACTTGAAGAAGTCTTTCATGTTCCAGATATTGGCCACTGGATTTTCAAGAAATTATATCTTTAATTATTTTTTCCTAACTGTACTGAAATTGGCCTTGGACTTTTTGCACTGACATCTATGACTAATTCAAAGAATTATAATATGCCATAAAGGTCATTTAGGACCATCCAAACTTCAGACTGATACTGTATAAGGGGAAGGCCTCTGGCCATATTTTTCCATAGGCCAGTTTGCCAAAAATCCACACATTTCTCCATAGGATTTAAGGATTGGTTTATACCTGGTGATTGGTTTAGACTAGAGGCTGCAAAGTGGTGGCTGGTAGGCTAAATTTGGCCCACAGACATATTTGAGTTGAACTAAATAGAGCTTTAAGATTTTTAAAATTTAGTTGCTAACACACACATTTTAAGCTGTATGTTTGGCTTAAAAAATCAGAACAACTGATAATACCAGGTAGGTGTGCCTTTCTTGATGCAGCATTGCCTGGAACTTGTAGACAGGGCTTTGCTCTCACCATCACTTGATGTTCATGACAGCTGTGCTCCACTCATTTTTCTTGCCTGCCTGGTCCTTTCCAGGTATTTGAGGTGGTGCAATCCTTGGTCTCCATTTTAAAATAGGAATCCTTATTTTGTTCTCTGATACTCAAACACAGGACAGTGCTGCTCACACATAGGCATTCAAGAAATATTTTGTGAAGAATGAACAGCTTTTGTAATTATACATTTAAAAAAATTTTTTTTTGTAACTCTGCATTTTAAAGTGTCTGAATATATATACTTGGACAGGGCTGGGCAGTTTCTGTTGAGGAAGTTTTCAGGAAGGACCACAGATCCACTGGCTCCTCCTTTCGTCTCCCTTTCTTCTAAAGTAAAGTATAAAAAAGGCATCACTTAGCACTCAGACCTCAATGAAAAACAGTTGATTTCCCTGTTGGAAGTTCATGCTCTGCTCCAGTGTGGAAGCCTCACTAGAGGAAACCTTCTGTTACAGGCTTATGTACTGGACTGACTGGGGCAGAGAACCTAAAATCGAGTCTGCCTGGATGGATGGGCAGCATCGGAACATCCTAGTTCAAGAGGATCTTGGTTGGCCAACAGGCCTTACTATTGATTATTTGAACAGTGACCGGATCTACTGGAGTGACTTCAAGGAGAACAATATTGAAAGTATAAAACATGATGGGACTGATAGGAGAATCGTTGCAAACGCAGGTTAGAAATGAGTTAGAATTTAACATGTTAAATAATTAAGAAATTATTTCCCATCTCTGCACATTTTCTCTAGAAGGAATCTGATCTTAGGAAACAGTTGATATATTTTCTTAGCTACCACTCCCCTCAACTTCCAGCTGCTGATTTAAATGCAAATTAATCCATTAGCAGTAATTTAAGGCTTTTTCCCCTTTTAACATAATTTTTAAAAGGCACTCTTAGCAACAGATATTGAAATAACCAAATTTCTTATTTGGTTGCCCTGATAGGGGTGACAGTCATGTGTACCAATGGAAATCCATGTCTAGACCTATTTGGAAATCCACATCTAGACCATTTCTAGACCTATTTGTTTTTATTATGCTCAATTGTTTATTATGTACAACTGGAAACATCTAGAAGGAGAGAACATATTATTTTATAATTAGATTTCTGCAGAACTGTAATAATCCAGTACCTATCAGCTTTTACTGATAAGTGGTATCTTATGTTCAAAGAAAAAACAATAAGGTCTCTTCCATCCAAATTATTGTCCAAAGATAAAGTCAAATTAGCAGTATCAGTTCTCCATAATTGGCATGAGCCAGTAGACATTAATCTAGTTTAATGTATGTCATCTTGATCTCCCAAAGTAGCACACTTTTGTAGTCTACGCTTTCATAAAAGAGGGGTGGGGTATTTCTATTCAATTATCTTGTTTTGTTTTGTTTTTCCTCTGTGGGTAAGCAGCAATGAACCCATATAGTCTGGACATCTTTGAAGGCCAGTTTTACTGGATATCTAAGAATAAGGGAGAAGTATGGAAGCAAGATAAATTTGGGCGAGATGAGAAGGAGAAAATGCTGATGGTGAACCCATGGCTCACTCAAGTTCGAATCTTCCATCAACATAGATACGATCGGTCAGGTAACATCAACCTAAGAATAAGATGTTCCTTATTATCTAGAAACCTTATTTCAAAATAATGGCTATACTGTTGGAAAGTGGTAGTTGATTACAATAGTCTGATCTTTTGGTGCATGAAAGGGTGCGTGCGTGCATGCATGTGTGTGTTTTAACCATTTTGACCAAAAAAAGATAAAATTGGAGGTCAGGTGTAATTATATAATATACACCACCAGCAGATAGGAAGTAAAAATATTTTCAGTTCCGGGGTGCCTGGGTGGCTCAGTTGGTTAAATGTCCAACTCTTGATCTCAGCTCAGGTCTTGATCTCAGCTCAGGTCTTAATCTCAGGGTCGTGAGTTCAACCTGTATGTTGGCCTCCATGCTGGGTGCAGAGCCTGTTTAAGAAAAAAAAATTTTTGTTGAGTCCTCATTGTTTGGAGCTACAGGTATGTACTTGTAGGCCACAGAATTCAGCAGGCATCAAACCCTTGCTGGGTGTCAGGTGGGTTACAATGGGTTTTGTGAACATCAGGCTCGTCAAGTTATCCTGAGCTTTGTGAGCTTCAGTTTAAAATTGTCAGACATCTGCATTTCTACCCCCTCCCCTCTCTCCCATTTTCTTAGTTGTGAGTCCTGCTTCACCAGGTTACCTGTGTTCTGATTCGAAGATAAAAGGGAACAGAAATTTTTGAAGTGAGGAAAGGAAATAGACTTTAATTAAGCTCTGTAACTCAGATTCTCTCTTCGAGGGTTAACCCAGACATCTGTTACTCATTTAATCTCCAAAACTATGGTGAGATTTTATTTTCATCTCACATATAGGGAACCCCACCAGTATAACAGCTCTCAAGTCCTCCATGCTCCTGGGGCTCTCATACTGGGCAGTTTTAAAGGCAAGAAGGGAGGGCACAGTACACATGGTGAACCCCCTCTCTGGCCTTGGTAGAGAAAGCTACCTAGGAGTCAGTGGAAAATCTGGAGTCAGCTGGACTCCCTTTGGAGAGTGCTGATCGCCATGTAGGCCAGAAATCTAGATCAGCTGTGCCAGATTAACATTTACTCTAGACCAATAGTTCTCACATTTTAACATCTATCAGAATGATCTAAATAGCATGTTGACTATAGATTGCTGGGCCTTACTTGAAGAATTCCTGATTTGATATGCCTGAGGTGGCCTAAAATTTGCATTTCTAACAAGTTCCCAACTAATGCTAATGTTGCTGGTTCAGGAACTACATTCGAGAAGTCCTGCTCAAGTGTGGGCTGTGGACCAGTAGC
This sequence comes from Hyaena hyaena, assembly GCF_003009895.1. NCBI lineage: Eukaryota > Metazoa > Chordata > Mammalia > Carnivora > Hyaenidae > Hyaena > Hyaena hyaena. The sequence continues at coordinate 959,333 of NW_024080950.1, read as the reverse complement.
AGTGATATCCTGTGCGAGTTGGTGAAAAATGCAAGGCCTCACCCAACCTTTTTGAATCAGATTCTCCAGGTGATTTGTATTACATTCAAGTTTGAAAAGCTCTTCTCTAGAGAGCTGAGGAAATGGTAATGGGGCAGATTTTGAGTGAGACTTTGGAATATGGCTTCTTATTTTTATAGCCATTTCCTTGTCTGTAGTTACTGATTGGATGACAGAGAATCAGGATCATAGAATGTTAGTTTGAGAAGAAATTTATTTATTTATTTTTAATGTCTTTTATTTCTGAGCAGGGGAGGGTCAGAGAGAGAGGCAGCATGAGCAGGGGAGGGTCAGAGAGCGAGGGAGGCACATAATCCAAAACAGGCCCCAGGCTCTGAGCTGGCTGTCAGCACAGAGCCCGACGCAGGACTCAAATTCACGAACCGTGAGATCATGACCTGAGTCGAAGTCGGATGCTTAACCGACTGAGCCATCCAGGCGCCCCGTCTGAGAAGAAATTTAGAGATCATCTGTACCTTGGAGAAATCATAATATATACTAAGGTAGAATTCAGAAGACTCTAGAATTACTTGAGGAGATTTTAATGGTAACACTTGTAGCATCCTAGACCAATTCAAATATGAGTTTCTGTGACTGGGCATCAATAGTTGTGCATAGCTCCCAGGTGATTATAATCACAGGTCTAAATTCCCTTGTCTTTCAAGTAAGGAAACTGAAGCCCAGAAGAAAGTACCCCTGTGAGGGTGGGGTGGATATCATATCTAATATAGGAGTTGGACACATTATGATCTATCCAAATTTAGGTGATGACATCTTGACATAATAATAGGGTCTTACTGGTCTTTTGAACTATCTCAAGTTGATTTCTGTTGATTAGTTTTTGTGGTCATGCAATGAACTGGACACCTACCTTCCAAATCTGCGAGGGAGGAGATAAGTGATGCCAGTAGACAGTGTGACTGGTATAGAAGTAGGACGGAGGCTGTGCCACTTTGGGGGTGTGCAGTGGAGATAAGATGTCGTGTAAATGAGGTGATTAGCTAGGTGGCATGTGGCCTAAAGGTTCTGGGATGCTGCTTGGGCTCTGATATTACCTGGCAGGGCCACAACTCAGTCAATGGGTTTAATTTTGGTTGGTGTACTCATTCCCTTTTCAGACCCTAACCACTGTTCTCATGTGCTTTCTAGTGCCCAACCGCTGCAAAAATGTCTGCAGTCACCTCTGCCTCCTGAGACCGGGAGGATACAGCTGTGCCTGTCCCCAAGGATCCACCTTTATAGCAGGGAGCATCACTGATTGTAACGCAGGTAGGGGCCCTGTCTGGGCAGCCATGGGGGTCTGGGAATGCTCCTCTGCCTTCAGTATGTTCCCTACCTGTGCTTCACCTCATTCAGGAGCCTGGAAAAATCCCTGTGGGTCCTTTGCAGGATAGATTTGGGGGTGGCTTGAAGGAGGGATGAGAGATGGGGAAATATGAACAGAGCTGACTGGAACTTAGGGAGCCAAACAGAACTTGCGTTCCAGTGATTGCTGAGAATTATTTGCTAGGATCTGTAGAGTATAAATCCAGTGCCCCCACATCTACCATTGTGTTGTTTTCTAAGGATATTTGGAAGAGTGGGTTTTCTATAAGGTCTCTATCTCCTTTCTTTATACCCCATACTGGATGTCTGTTGCCCCAGACTCCATTTGGCTTTAGCTGGGGTTCCTCAAGTGGGGAACCAGGTTCCTGAGGTGGGGGACTTTATCCAGTACAGATGGGAAGGTGATAGGAAGATCGTTCTTTTCCTCACATGCTCATTTTGAAGTTTTGACAAGTGAAAAAGGGCTACATTTAAAAAGCCACCTTACATTGTTGGGAGATGGAAGCTGGAATAAGGAAGCAGTGGTTCATTTCTCATCCCAAATGCTGTGGATGATCTATGACTGCCGAGACCTTTCTTCATGAAGAGTGTATATAAGTCATGGGAAATAACTAGTGTCCCTAAGTAGTATCCAATTCTTGATAATGCTCATTAAAAAAATCATCCTGCGATTTGCTAGCAGCCCATTTTGTGGCTCACATCCTTGTTTTTATTTCTTAGTAGCCCATTTTATGGTTCCCATCCCTCCGTTTTAGCAGATGAGACTATGCTTAGCCACTTTTGGCCACCAGGGGGAGCAAGGAGTTAAACAAGGCACCAACTTTGACTCTGAACCAGGCCGAAAATTTGGCGGGTTTAGAGAATGAATCAGGGAGGAAAAAAATGGCTTCTCCCGCTTCTCTTCCCCTATCCTGCCTCTCATCCCAAGGCTAGGGTGAAATATTGGCAGGATTACAATATTTAGCAGTATTTTGAGCCAAACAATTTAAAGCTTTTGACATTTGTTCTATGTTATAGACAGATGGTTCTGACATTTATTACAATTTCCCTCTCATGGGTGGTGTTGTCCATGATCTTACTTCATCTGCTACTTTCCTCATTTACATTGTTTCCCAAATGAACTTTAACCAAAGCAAGCATGATAATGGTGGTAGCTGTTCTATATGGGGTCTTGGTTTGGTGTTAAATTTATTAATTTGATAAGTATTTATTGAATGCCTACTATATGCTAGGCACTAAGTGCTAGAGATAATGAAAGTGAACAAAACAGACAGATTCCTTGCTTTTATGGAGTTTATATTCTAATAGAGATTCTAAATAGAGACACACACCCCACACCAATATATGTCAGATTGTAAAAGCAAAAGGAGATAATGAAAGCAGGGTAAGAGGGATGAGGGAGGGGTGGAAGTTGGGTTGCCTTTAGGTAGAGAGTTCTGAGAAGGTCTCTCTGATAAAATGAATTTTGAGGGACTAAGCCAAGAGGGTAGTCGAGCTCCTTAAATAAGCACACATGTGACAAATACCTACGGAGCATCTCCTAGGTATAAGACATGAAGACACTAACAATCCCATCAGGCACATCCCGGGAGGACGTGGGGGCTGAGCTGGAGCAGGGATCCAGAGCAAGGGCAGGTTTGGAGGACTTAAAAAATAGGACATCTCTAACCAGCTCTCTATCAGGCATCTGTGTATCTGCATTGTCGCTTGACTGATGATGGGTCCCTGATGCTTTGGAGCCTTCAGATGAAGTGTGTTGTGTGCCCAGATTGAACTCTTGTGTTTCACTGGGCTTGCAGAGGAGAATTCTGAATACTTCAAATGAGAACGTGAATGTCCTAAGAGATTCCTTTACCACAAGTTTCTTCCAATGTTAATGTATGTTCTGGAGTGGAGCATCTCTCCACGGTGGGGGGAGGGGGTGGTGGTGGAGGGGCTATAAATTGCCTTTCTTTCTACCAAATGTGTGTTACTCTCCAAGACCTTCTTATTGATAAGGAAATTCGTCTGCCTTAAGTGGAAGGTAACGTTTTGATGGGGAGACTAATTAGCTGCCCTGTCCCCATCCACTCCCCACTCTGACCCTGGGCTTGAAGCACATTTGCATGGTTTGGGTGCTCTGCTGAGTGTGGCTGACTAACACATGCATGGCTTTCCCTTTCTGCAGCCATCGAAAGTCCTACCAACATGCCCCCCCCCTGCAGGTGTATGTACGGAGGAAATTGCTATTTTGATGAGAATGACCTCCCCAAATGCAAGTAAGTCTGAATGTTGAGGTCCGAGCAATAGGCTTTGGGGGAATTTGAGACAAAGTAGCCAGAAAAACAAGTACAGGAGCCTTGCCAGTTCACTAATTTTCACATCTTGACCAGCTTGCCCTCCCTTGGTAGAGTCCATGGAAAACTAAGGCAGTGCTTCTCAACCTGTATATACTGTGCATAAGAATCATCTCATTCACAGGGATACTGCATTTTCAACAAGTCCCCAGGAGATGCCACAGGACTGTGAGCCAACTGTAACAGGGATTAGAGAAGTGACAGCCCCATTTCTCTACTCACCTGATGTTAATTACACTTGGAGTGCGAGACACCAGCTGTCAGCAGAGCTGAGTCAGCCCAAGCACTTGTGATGAGCAGAGACTGGGCTCAAGAGATGGGGAAAAAAAAAAAAAAAAAAAAAGAATTTTTGAGAAAGCTCTAACATGGAGCAAGATAAATGGAGGTCTTTAAAAAGTATTTAATGGAAACATATCAGAGCGAAGAATACAATCTTGGTTTCCATTTTTATTCTCGAAGGAGGAATTCCATAGAGTAGACACCAGTATGTTTATTTGATGACCTTGCTGGTGTCATAGCCACACCATTGAAAGTGTATTTCAGAGTCAGATTATTGTTCTTCCTACTCATCATCTCTTGGCAGAAAAAGCAAAAATCGTGTAGGATGCACTGATTATCCCACATGTAATTTGCTCAGTCAAACCTCTCTCTACCTCAAGATGTGCTTGTACAATAGCGGTGGAAGCCTAAGAAGGCCACAGCTTGTGAGCAATTTCTCCTTTCACTTTCAGATGTCCCAGTGGCTACATGGGAAAATATTGTGAAATAGGGCTTTCAAAAGGCGTCCCTCCAGGAACAAGTAAGTGTTAAGATTCTTGAGTCATCTGGGGGCGCCTGGGTGGCTCGGTTGAGTGTCTCACTTTGGCTCAGGTCATGATCTCACAGTTCGTGAGTTTGGGCCCTGCATTGGGCTTACTGCTATCAGCAAAAAGCCCATTTGAGATCTTCTGTTTCACTCTCTCTCTGTCCCCCCAACCCCTCTTGCACTCTAAACATTAAAAAAAAAGAAGAAGAAGAAAAGAAAAAGAAGAATATAAGCAACCTGGAAATGCTTCACAGCTCCTACGTTGAATGCTGTTTAAATTCTGTTTAACTCAGTGTTTGAAGAATGGTTGGTCCTGCCCTCAGCTTCCACTCTTAAGTCTATTGGTTTCTTTCCCTTTCCACATGCTGATATGGTCACTTCTTCTTCCCTCATTGATGGCAGCAGTGGCTGTGCTGTTGACAATCATCCTGATCATCATAGTTGGAGCATTGGCAGCATTAGGATTTTTCCACTACAGGAGAACTGGCTCCCTTTTGCCTTCTCTGCCCAAGCTACCAAGGTCAGTTTCATTATGTGGAATATTGATTTTAGAAGCTTGGGTGATGTGACCATGTGAATAATTTAGGTTTTTTAAGCACTGCATGCAGCTTACTTATTCTGCAGAAACAAAAAGTAGTGGACTTAAAGCCATCATTTCAAATCACAACCTCTTAACTGAATGCTTCTTTAAGCCTGAGTGCAAATCACATTTTATAGTCCAAATGGTTGTGCCCACTGGTGGGTGTAGGTTAGACTGGAGCACAGTCTGTGGGTTGGACCAGGCCTTATTCCTGCAAGTGCCAAGTTGGCCCTCTCTTAGATCTCAAGCATTCAGGAATGTGCTTTAACGCTCCTGTGTAGCTAAGGCAACTTTTACCATATTCGATGTGTAAATTCAGAATAGGAGTTGAGCATTTCATTTAAGCAACCTTTAGCAATATGGAGGAGAGGGTACGATTGCAGAAGGTGGCTTAAAAAATCGTACACTGTTTCAATTACTTTTTTTCAGCCTAAGCAGTCTAGTTAAATCCTCTGAAAATGGAAATGGGGTGACCTTCAGATCGGGAGCGGACGTTAACATGGATATTGGAGTGTCTGGTTTTGGGCCCGAGTCTGCTATTGACACATCAGTGGTGATGGTGAGTGTGGCTGCAAACTGGTTATTTGAAAGTTGTCATGTTTACTGTTATATAAAAAGAACACTTTTTATAGAAAATAAAATTAACCTAGAAAAAAAAAATGAAGCCGTATGCTTCTCAAAATAAAGTCTTTACAGAATTAGGAAACATTAGTTTTTTTGCAGAAAGGTCTCTAAAATATTAGTAATAAAATTGTACTTTTAGATTTTAGATGCAGTGGTTGGCTCAAATCACGACTCTGCTACTGTCTAAGGATATAATAATAGGCATGGAGCTTGATCACTCTGACCCTCATTGTCCCCTTCTATAAAATGGATCCTAGTAATACCTCTTGTGAGGACCACATGGCTACCTTATGAGAGGATTAGTAGTATTGTCTCTATAACCAGTACTGAAAAATAACTTTCAATATTTTGCCTTTCTCCCAAACCTTTCATGTTTAACCTCTGTGTAAAAGTACAATAGTATCCATTCTTTCTTCTTTCCCCTCTCCTTCTTCTCCTCCTCTCTGCTCTTTTTTCCACCAGCGACCCTCTTCTCTGCTGTGCAAACCTAATCCCCAAGTGAATATTTGTATTAAACAGCCAAGGAGAACATGGGTATAGAGTTTCTGTTTTCTTGATGTGATGAGCTAGTGCATTTGTTACTTCATGTGATGTTTGCCATCTGGAGGCCTTGTGTCTCCTGGCTTTTTCTTGAAGTTCTTTTTGGATAAATTTGGCATAGCACCTAGTATACCTCCAGGTGTGAGGTGGGCACCTTCCTTTCTGTGTAAACCAGTTACTTCTTTTCTCCGTCAGAGTGAACATTTTGGCATGGAGATGGGGAAGCAGCCCATCATATTTGAAAACCCCATGTATGCATCCAGGGACAGTGATGTCAAAGTGGCTCAGCCAACCCAGGTGAGAAATCACAGCCCTTTATTTCAGGTGCTGCTACCACGGAATCTTGTGCCATTGAACAATGCCCTCATAGGGTTCTCCTAACTTTCCCTCAAATGGAAGAGAGCAGTTGAAAAGTGTAAAAGCACGAAAGTTGGTGGGCAGGTATCTAAACTTCCTTCAGTGCAGCCCTGTTACTCACTTATCTTTAAGAGGAGCAGGGAGGTAACATAGGTGGGTAGATGAAAGGAAAGATCTTTTCCCTGGACCTAGAACAGTAGCTCCCACGCGACTTCTAGTGCCTGTCAGCTATTAGCCTGACTTCCTTTGTTGAAACAACTACAGCCTCAGCGAAATACAGATTCATGGTTAATACCTAAACTTCTTTTGAAATCATAAGATATGGCACCTTTTAAATATAGAAAGGTTTATTTTATAAATAGCTTTCTTAAGATCAGAAACAGTTGGATCTTTCTGAAAGCATTTTGCCTGAACCTTCGATATCCAGATAGCAAAAATTGGATCACATGGTAAAATAGATGTGGTATTTCATTTGCCATTTTCACTTGAAATAAAATGAGGCCATGTTTACAAATACATTCACATTGGAGAAGAAATGAAACAGTGAATGTAAAAATATAGGAAGAAGTGAATTTTTACCTTGTAATTTGTTCATTATATATTCACGGTAATTTGGCTTAGGAGGGAAACTTGGGATCACAGGAATACTATAGAAAATGTCTAGAGGAGTATTAATTGCATTATGTCTCTTGTTTCAAAAATCCAACCTCTTGTAAGCAGTCATCTCAGATTAGTAATTTTATCCTAAGTACCCAAATATCAGAGTCTCAGTTCTCCGATGAGTTTGGGAATAATTCATGCGGTTCCTCTAGGATTTGACTGCCAGCATACAACCAGAGTTGTTTGTCTAAAACTATGGTCAACAGTGGGGAGAAGGGAACAAAGAGAACACAGTAAAATTGTGTTTACTAAGTGATAGTGTGACCGTGACGGATGTGTTTGCCTCCCAGGACTAAGGCATGAGATAGATGACATAGTGGTTAGTGCTCTTGATTTTGGGGAGTTGGAAACGGTGTTTAGTCCTAGAGCACGGGATTGGTCTCCTATTAAGACAAATAGTGCCTGACCATGTCAGGCAGTAAAGAGAACCAAAGAGTTGATAAGAAACTTCACAGCAAAAATTCTTTCAAAACTGGATAATATCTTTTAAAATGCATGCAGGTAACTGTATCTGGAAATGTGGATAACCAGAACTATGGAAGTCCCATAAACCCTTCTGAAATAGCTCCAGATGCAAGTCCGGCTTCCCCAAGTGCTGATGCAACTCAGGTAACAGTGTGTGGCTACTGAAATGATACAGTATTTGCAAAGGGCTTAGGAATTGCCGGGTTTACTAATGTTAGAGGAGATTCTTACAGGCTCATGGACCCCAGATAGGTAGGCAGTTAATAAAGATGATTTTTAAATACAAATAAATTGAAGTTTTTCCACTAACTAAAGCCACATTTGTAGTATTGATTTAAGATGGGAATGATATGATATTCCTTGTGATGTGGGAGACCATATGGAAGGGAAGGGCAACGGGTTTCAAGATCTAGCCTCTTCGGACTAGAGTTCCCTGATTTTAGAGAATGACTTAGAATAAAGAGCTCACTGTTTCAATCACACATATAGAAGACCTTTTCCTTTTTCATGTAATGCAGTTTTTCTACAGTGTACATCTTTGTCCCCTGAATAATGTACTGTTCTTAGCTCTACTGCTATTACCTATATTCACCACAAGATGGCACTAACTCATACTCTCCATCAGTCCATCTATCCATCCAACGAACATTTATTGCCCTCAGTGTGCCAGGTACAGTGTTTAACATGGGAGATTAAAAGAAAAAAAGACCACTAATGAAGCTTCTCTGCCATGCTTTCAGGCACTTTGAAATTTTTAGACAGGTCTACAGAGAGAAATTCAATCAAATTAGATATGGAATTTTGTGTTAATATATAATCTGTTACTAGTTTTAATGGATACACATGAAGGTGTCTAAGATCTAACTGTCTGATTCTGGGCAAAATATTTTACCGCTGGTTTCTGGAGTCTTTATGTTTCTCATTGGGTTCACTGTTGGCATAGTTCTTTGTGGTACAAAGTTTTATCTACGCATTGCAGGACATTTTAGTATTTCTGGCCCCAGTCTACTAAGTGCCAGTAGTCACACACTCCTCCAATGCCTTATGATCCCAGAAATCAGCCTCCTCCCCCATTTCCAACTGAGAAAAATAGGATCTGGAATATCTCAGTTTTAAGGTTCTATGACTTCTTCTGTAAAGTAATATAAAAAAATAAATCCAAGGATAGTTAGGAACCTATTTACACAATCCTTGTTTCCGAAATAATTTATAAGCATAATTAGTATCTGCAAAGTTAACTTGGAAGTCATACTGAATTTTCAGCACCTCAGAAATTGGTTCCTATTCTGCTTGTTTGGATAAAAATAAAAGTTGAACTAAATTAATGTAATGAAGTTTATAACAAAGGTCTGTCTACTTTTTCACATTTCATTTACTAATTCCTTCTTCACAGACACACACACACACACACACACACACACCAGACAAAATTAGAAAGTAATTTTCAGTTTCCTATTTTTTTAAGGGACTGAATTTTTTTCAAGCTACATTTAAAAATGGATTTTGGGGCCGCCTGGGTGGCTTAGTCGGTTAAGCGTCCGACTTTCGCTTAGGTCATGATCTCGCGGTTCGTGGGTTTGGGCCCCGCGTTGGGCTCTGTGCTGACTGCCAGCTCAGAGCCTGGAGACTGTTTCAGTCTGTGACTCCCTCTCTCTCTGACCCTCCCCTGCTCACGCTGTCTCTCTCTCTCTCTCTCTCTCTCTCTCTCTCTCTCTCCTAGAAAAAAATAAAACATTTTAAAAAATGGATTTTGAAGATTCATTTTCTACAGACACTGAAATACTTGAATGTCACAAGTCTTGCATGTCACAATGTCATGTCTCTTGAGTGTTCCCTAAATCTGTCTCAACCCCAAGACAGTGCCAGGTTATTTTATATTCTCAACTTTTCTTTTCAGTCCATTTCAAGTCTAGCAATCCTCTTCACTCGACAGAGCTCCCTCTCAGCCTGAGCAGGAAGAGGCTGCAGCCTCTGACCTACACATCTATCATCAGAAATAAAATGAACACTGAAAGACTTTTCAAATGAGAGTGGATCTTCATCAGTTATAGTCCCTTTCTTTCTCATCTTCACCTTTGCAGTATGTTGACTCTTTCTCCTTTTGTTTGGTTTTGTTGTTGTTGCTTTGTTTTGTTTTAAATCAGTTGAGGCTGAGACCCTCCAAGGTCTGTCCTACATGCTGTGTCTAGGGATCTCTCTGTATCGGTTATCTCCCTGGCACTGTGATGGCAGCTAATGCAGCAAAGCAGTAACACACTTGGTTAGGCTCTCTCTAGGTTGATGTTAATGTGCCAAAGACGCTCACAAATACATCTTTCATCAGTAAATCTGCTCAAAGGACTCAAATCTAGGAACAAGAATTCCTGTGACTCGGTTCTATTGTTTTCCAAAAGTCATGTTGACATGCATTAGATTTCCCAAGGAGATAAAAATGAAAATCACCAATTTCTCTTGTTAATAATTGCTTAACTCCAAGTAGCCCATCCCATAAGTGTAAGCTTCCAGAGGTCAGGCTCTTGACCTGAATGTAATTATCTTTTTCTTCGTGGCTGCCATGTACAGAGTAAGTGCTCACTTACATGTGGGTTATAATGAATGGTCCTCTCCTGCAGTCGTGTGCTCCCTACTCCCTCACACGTTGGCCCCCTACTTTCACAGAGAAGAGATGCCCCCAAAACATAGGGGCTACTTTAGCTTCCTGCTAGAGTAGGCTGTCCATGCCCTTGCTTTCTGTTCCTTTGTCTCCTTCCATCTGGCAGCCAGAGCTGCCAGCTTTTCAACAAGACCTGGGCCACCAGCCATAGTTTATGGTGACTTCTCGTTGGGTTCTTCCGTGTCTCATCCTCTGAGTCCTATCATCAATCCCTACTCTTTCACCTGCAATTCAGTTATATGTGTTTGCTGTGACTTCTTCCTTACCTCTAAAATAAGAGCACCTACCTCACAGAGCTGCCTGGAAGATTAGGTGGGAAACTTGTAAATCTTTTAGACTAGCCCCTGATACACAGTAAGTTCTCAATAAATACTAGTTTTTATTATCACTATTGCTATTTTGATTACAGAAGGAAATGATGAAGGAAGGGGATAGGCCTAAGTTGACCAAGGATCAAGAAAGACATCATTTTAGGGAATGAGAGTTACAGTCTGGCTTTCCCCTTAAAATTTCAGTAGCCCCTGAAGAAATGTCTTGTCTGTCTCTGTCAAAGCTTCTAGATTCTATAGTCACAGATTCTGTCAACTATATTTGTCAAGTCAAGGAAGTCTTTGACATTATTAGATGAAAAGAGCCCAGAGAACTCTGTGCTGACTGCCAGCTCAGAGCCTGGAGCCTGTTTCAGAGTCTGTGACTCCTTTTCTCTCTGACCCTCCCCTGCTCACGCTGTCTCTCTCTCTCCTAGAAATAAATAAAACATTAAAAAAAAAAAAAAAAAAAGAGCCCAGAGAATTTCAGTTTCAGTTTAGGGACTATCTGAGGAGGAACTAAACACACCCATAGGCCAGGTCATAGGGACCCAGGTCCCAATTTGCTTTTTCCTTCACTAAGAAAACATTTTAAAATACATGGAAGTGGGCGCCTGGGTGACTCAGTCGCTTGGGCATCCAACTCTTGGTTTCAGCTCAGGTCATGATCTCAGTTTCATGAGCTCAAGCCCTGCATTGGGCTCTGTGCTGTTAGCTGCTTCGGGTTCTCTCCTTTCTCTCTTTCTGTCCTACCCCACTTGTGCTCTCTGTGTCTCTCTCTAAATAAAATTAAAAAATAAATAAATAAATAAGTAAATAAAACAATCAAACAAATAAACTTAAAAATTTTAAAAACCTCCATGGAGAAACAAATCCATGCAAAAATTCCGTTATTGAAGATTTTCTGTTTCCCCTGTTCATTTAGGCAACAAAATGGAGTATCTTCAAACGGAAGTTGAAACCAACCACCAACTTTGAAAATCCAATCTACGCGGAGGTAATTGTTGGCAATTTTGTTTGCACAGGCATTCGGCATTCTATCGTAGCAATAACTTGCCTGGCTGAGGCGGGTATACACTCAGATTATTCTGAGCAAACTCACAGATTTGTTTTCTTCACACAAAACTATTTCCAGTCACATTGGGGGGGGAATAAATGGCTGATTGGTGTTTCCCTGTTGTCTTAGATGGAGCATGAACAGAAGGACGGCGCTGCTGTGGCTCCCCCTCCCTCTCCGTCCCTTCCTGCTAAAAGTTCTCCAAGGAGAGACCCAGTGCCAACCTACACTGCAACGGAAGACACTTTTACGGACACCGCAAACCTTGTTAGAGAAGACTCTGAGGTATAGCTATGCCATCGATATAGGGATAATTAGAAACATACTTTTGCACATATATTTTTTACAAACAAATGAAGAAAAAGTTAACATTCAGTACTTTATTAAAAAAATATATTTTTTTCCCATTTGCCAGTAGTTGGAAGTGTCTATGGAAACCATGCCTTCTGTGTCCCTTTTTTTACTTACGCTGTCTCATGTTTTTACAAATGATTATCACAATGTACTATATGTATATCTTTGCACTGAAGCTATCTGAAGGTAATGCTATAAATATACTGTACATTTGTAAATTTTGGAAAGATTATCACATCATTAAATTTGCTGAGAAAAGTATCTGCTGAATTGGTTGGTGATCATTCCAGTAAATGATCCAACAAGGAAAGGAATTGACTCGGGGCTGTTATCCATGTCTGAAGAAGAGGTACCACTCATATTCCCTGTAGGATTATCAAGCAAAGAAACCCAGGCCCCACTCTTGGGTCCATTTTTACAGCTCAGCACTTAATTAATGTTCTATATTACCTGTAAGCTGATTAGTAGGCATATTGATACAGGGCACTGTGTGTTAATATAGGCATCTGGGTCTGACTGTAGATGCCTCAGATAATGCAGAGGGTAGAAAAAGCAATTTCACCCTTCTGCATGTTTGTGTTGTCTAGCCAGAACACTTCCACATATGTTACCTCACTAGCTGTCAAGTCAACATTTTTATTTGTGATGTCTGTTAGAAAATTCCATGTCATGAGGTACAAGTGTCCTGCAAAGAGGTCGTATCTAACTGAATGAACTCTTTCACTTGATGGACTTTAGGGCAATTTCTGTCCCTGCCTGGCATCTCAGGTGGTCACCTATCCCAAACACTGGAGCTCACCAGCTGAATTACTAAAACCAAATCTGTGTCTTCAAGTAAGGTGCAAAACAAATATCAGTGAAGCAAAGCCTCAAATGGGTTTTTGTTTCTGTGTGAAAATATCATTATAATGACTATTTATTTCCTAAGTTGAACATGAATAGAAAGGGAAACTGTTCTCATTGAGCCTTTTTAAAGGTCCTTTTGGATAAATTGTACACTTGTATTGGAATGTACTGTAGAGCCTAGATTTTTCTCTTGAATAGTGGGTGTAGTCTTCACAACAGAAACCATGGCAGGAATATACAAGTTCCATACTGAGTAGCATTTCTGGCTCTCTGTGCTAATATTGCACATGTTTAAAACAATGGATGGATGGAAGGATGGATGAATGAAACATGTACTGCTGATTATTTTATTACTGAGTTCTCAAAATATTTGTGGCTTGTATTTTGAGAGCTTGTTGTAATTTTTTTTGAAATATACTTTAATTAGAAAAGCAAATGGAAATGATGCTGCTGAAAAATTTCTAATAAATGTGTATTTTATCAGACTTCCTTGGCGTGCTTCTTAAGACCAGCTCATGAATTGGTTCTTTTTCTCTGTGCAGACATCTTGGGGCTGTGAGTGCCAGGCAGCCCGAGAACTAGGGGTGCCCAGAGTTCAGGGAGGGGAGGAAGAATTCCCAGCACCTCACAGGCCTGGTGGGGTCATCTCAGAGGGGAGTAAGCTCCTTAGGTTCCCACCTGAACCCTGGGGAGGCAGCCCCTTTAATTGCCTTTCAAAGTCAATTTCCACCTCCTCCTACACTGTTGGCCCTGAGCCAGGTCCCCTTTTTCAGATCTAATTGTGTTCCGGAGCTCAGCAAAAGGACCCACTGCTGAGGGATCTCAGGGCTCCTCGTGCTGAGCGTGACGGAAGAGCAGTGAGGGCAGTCGCAGCCTGAGAGGGTTTTATTCCAAATTGGAATTCAAGCTCCTGTGGGGTGTGGATCTGGATGTATTAGCTGGGGGATGGCTGCACCAGTCGATAGAAAGTGTGGGTACATGGGTGAAAGGGAGCCAAGAGAACCTACACGTGGAAATGTTTGTAACTTCCAGCTTTGGTATTTGTCTTGGGCGTTGTGCTCAATGTGAAATTATTCTCAGGAATGTCTTTTATGAGAATTCGTGTTCTGCTCAGCTTCATTTCCCGGTGTGCCCCAGAAAGGAATCAGAGAGCCTGCTGGTGCCTTCCTGTCCCCTTCAGTAGATGTTGGCCCTCCCGGCGTCCCTCCTGGTGGGGTCCCCCAGTGCCGGGTTCTGCCCCTGCCTCCCCCTCTCCAGCCAGGGCAACATTTGGAAGTTCTGCCAAGTGCGGAACACCCGGGAGACAGGCATGATCTACAGGACTGAAGTTGATGTTGCTCATCATTTCAGCATGTGAAGCAGGGGCAATTTTACATATAATTTACAATAATGCATGTTAGCAGACATGTATTATTCTGTGCAATATGAAATCACAATCATGGCAGGTGTGTCCCCCCCCTGAAGCTGTCAGATCATATTATTCACCTGTTTTCGGAGTTTCCCGAAAACAAGTTTTTTACTATTTATTTATTCATGGATTCACTCATTCACTCACTAACTCACTCACTCACTCTGTGTTCTACCAGCACTCAATTGCAGACAAAGGGATGCAGAGACCATGGGTTTCAAGAAAATATGTGATGGGAGAGGTTTCTTGTTCTTTTTAAATTTTTTTGTGATGGTTATTTTTTTATTTTTTTATTTAATTTATTTTATTTTTTAATTTACATCCAAGTTAGTTAGCATATAGTGCAACAATGGTTTCAGGAGTAGATTCCTTAATGTCCCTTTCCCATTTAGCCCATCCCTCCTCCCACAACCCCTCCAGCAACCGTCTGTTCTCTACATTTAAGAGTCTCTTATGTTTTGTCCCCTTCCCTTATTTTTGCTTCCCTTCCCTGATGTTCATCTGTTTCATATCTTAAAGTCCTCATATGAGTGAAGTCGTATGATACTTGTTTTTCTTTGACTAATTTCGCTTAGCATAATACCCTCTAGTTCCATCCACCTAGTTGCAAATGGCAAGATTTCATTCTTTTTGATTGCTGAGTAATACTCCATTGTGTGTTTGTGTGTGTGTGAGATATATATATATATATATACACACATATATATATCTTCTTTATCCATACATCTTCTTTATCCATTCATCCGTCGATGGGCATTTGGGCTGTTTCCATACTTTGACTATTGTTGGTAGTGCTGCTATAAACATTAGGATGCATGTGCCCCTTCGAAACAGCACACCTGTATCCCTTGGATAAATACCTAGTAGGCAATTACTGGGTTGTAGGGTAGTTCTATTTTTAATTTTTTGAGGAAGCTCCATACTGTTTTCCAGAATGGCTGCACCAGTTTGCATTCCCACCAACAGTGCAAAAGAGATCATCTTTCTCTGCATCCTCACCAACATCTGTTGTTGCCTGAGTTGTTGATGTTAGCCATTCTGACAGGTGTGAGGTGGACTTGTATTTCCTTAATGAGTGATGTTGAGCATTTTTTCATGTGTCATCTGGATATCTTCTTTGGAGAAGTGTCTATTCATGTCTTTGCCCATTTCTTCACTTGATTATTTGTTTTTTGGGTGTTGAGTTTGATAAGTTCTTTATACATTTTGGATACTAACCCTGTATCTGATAGGTCATTTGCAAGTATCCTCTCCCATTCTGTTGATTGCCTTTTAGTTTTGCTGATTGTTTCCTTTGCTGTGCAGACGCTTTTTATCTTAATGAGTTCCCAATAGTTCGTTTTTGCTTTTGTTTTTCTTGGCCTCTGGAGATGTGTTGAGTGAGAAGTTGCTGCGGCCAAGGTCAAAGAGGTTGTTGCCTGCTTTCTCCTCGAGGATTTTGATGGCTTCCTGTCTTAACATTTAGGTCTTCATCCATTTGAATATATTTTTGTGTATGGTGTAAGAAAATGGTCCAGGTTCTTTTTTCTGCATGTTGTTGTCCAGTTTTTCCAGCACCACTTGCTGAAGAGACTGTCTTTCTTCCATAGGCTATTCTTTCCAGCTTTGTCAAAGATTAGTTGGCCATATGTTTGTGGGTCCATTTCTGGGTTCAAGATTGTTTTGGCTATTCAGGGTCTTCTCTGGTTCCATACAGATTTTAGGATTGTTTGTTCTAGCTCTGTGAAGAATGCTGGTCTTATTTTGATAGGTATTGCATTGAATATGTAGATTGCTTTGGGTAGTATCGACATTTTAATAATTTTTGTTCTTTCTATCCAGGAGCATGGAATATTTTTCCATTTTTTAATGTCATCTTCAATTTCTTTAGTAAGCTTTCTATAGTTTTCAGTATATAATCTCTATGGTTAGAATTATTCCTAGGTATTTTATGGTTTGGGTGCAATCATAAATGGGATCAATTCCTTGATTTCTCTTTCTGTTGCTTCATTGTTGGTGTATAGGAGTGCAACTGATTTCTGTGCATTGATTTTAGATCCTGCAACTTTGCTGAATTCATGGATCAGTTCTAGCAGTTTTTTGGTGGAATACTCTATTTTCCAAATAGAGTATCATGTCATTTATGAAGAGTGAAAGTTGAACCTCCTTCTGGCCGATTTGAATGCCTTTTATATCTTTGTGTTGTCTGACTGCTGAGGTCAAGACTTTCAATACTATGTTGAATAACCGTGGTGAGAGTGGACATCCCTGTCTTGTTCCTGACTTTAAGAAGAAAACTCTGTCCCCATTGAGGATGATATTAGCTTTGGGTCTTTCATATATTGCTTTTATGATTTCAAGGTATGATCCTTCTATCCCTACTTTCTCGAGGGTTTTTATCAAGAAAGGATGCTGTATTTTGTCAAATGCTTTCTCTGCATCTTTTGAGAGGATCATGTGGTTCTTGTCCTTTCTTTCACTGATGTGATGAATCACATTGACTGTTTTGTGGATATGAACCAGCCCAGCTTGGTGGTGGTGAATAATTTTTTAAATGTTTTGTTAGATCAAGTTTGCTAATGTCTTCTTGAGGTTTTTTGCATCCATGTTCATAAAGGAAATTGGTCTATAGTTCCCCTTTTTAGTGGGGTCTTTGTCTGGTTTTGGAAGCGAGGTAATGCTGGCTTCATAGAAAGAGCTTGGGAGTTTTCCTTTCATTTCTATTTTTTGAAACAGCTTCAAGAGAAATAGGTGTTAACTCTTTCTTACATGTTTGGTAGAATTTCCCTGGAAAGCTCTCTGGCCCTGGACTTTTGTTTTTGGGAGATTTTTGACTACTGATTTAATTTCTTTACTGGTTATGGGTATGTTCAAATTTTCTATTTCTTCCTGTTTCAGTTTTGGTAGTTTATATGTTTCTAGGAATTTATCCATTTCTTCTAGATTGCCATTTTATTGGCATATAATTGCTCATAATATTCTCTTATTGTTTTTATTTCTGCTGTGTTGGTTGTGATCTCTCCTCTTTCATTCTTGATTTTATTGATTTGGGTCCTTTCCTTTTTGATCAAACTGGCTAGTGGTTTATCGACTTTGTTAATTCTTTCAAAGAACCAACCAGCTTCTGGTTTCATTGATCAGTTTTTGGTTTCAATAGCATTGATTTCAGCTCTAATCTTTATTATTTCCTGTCTTCTGCTGGTTTGAGGCTTTATATGCTGTACTTTTTCCAGCTCTTTAAGGTGTAAATTAGGTTGTGTATCTGAGACCTTTCTTCCTTCTTCAGGAAGTCCTGGATTGTTATATATTTTCCTCTTATGGCTGCCTTTGCAGAGGTTTTGGGCTGTGGTGTTATCATTTTCATTGGTTTCCATGTACTTTTTAATTTTCTCTTTAACTTCTTGATTAGCCCATTCATTCTTTAGTAGGATGTTTTTTATTTTTTTATTTTTATTAAAATTTTTAAAAAATATTTATTTATTTCTGAGAGAGAGATGAAGTGGGAGTAGGGAAGGGGCAGAGAGAAATGGAGACACAGAATCCGAAGCAGGCTCCAGGCTCTGACATGGGGCTCGAACTATGAGATCATAACTTGGGCTGAAGTTGGACACTTAACAGACTGAGCCACACAGGTGCCCCAGTAGGATGTTCTTTTTTGTTTGTTTGTTTGTTTTATTTCTAGGAGAGAGAGAGAGACAGCGTGAGCAGGGGAGGCTCAGAGAGAGAGGGAGACACAGACTCTGAAACAGGCTCCAGGCTCTGAGCTGGCAGTCAGCACAGAGCCCGACGCGGGGCTCGAACCCACGAACCGCGAGATCATGACCTAAGCGAAAGTCGGACGCTTCACCGACTAAGCCACCCAGGCGCCCCCCCATTTTTTTTTTTAATGTTTTATTTATTTCTAGGAGAGAGAGAGACAGAGTGAGCAGGGGAGTGTCAGAGAGAGAGGGAGTCACAGACTGAAACAGGCTCCAGGCTCTGAGCTGGCAGTCAGCACAGAGCCCGACGCGGGGCTCAAACCCACGAACCGCTAGATCATGACCTAAGCGAAAGTCGGACGCTTAACCGACTAAGCCACCCAGGCGTCCCCCCAGTAGGATGTTCTTTAGTCTCCAAGTATTTGTTACCTTTCCAAATATTTCTTGTGGTTGATTTGAGTTTCATAGCATTGTGGTCTGAAAATATGTACAGTATGATCTTGAATATATCTGTTAAGTCTATCTGGTCCAGTGTGTCCTTCAAAGCCATTGTTTCCTTGTCGATTTTCTGATTAGATGATCTGTCCATTGCTGTAAGTGGGGTGTTGAAGTCCCCTACTATTATGGTATTATTATCAATGAGTTTCTTTCTTTGTGATTAATTGATTTATATATTTGGGTCCTTCCACATTTTGAACATAAACTTACAATTGTTAGGTCTTTTTGGTGGATAAACCCCTTAATTATGATTTAAAAGTCTAGATTATCTGATAAGTATGGCTACTCCAGCTTTCTTTTGTCAACCATTAGCATGATAGATGGTCCTCCATCCCCTTACTTTTTTAATCTGAAGGTGCTTTTAGATCTAAAGTGGTTCTCTTATAATGGCATATAGATGGATCTTGTTCTCTTATCTATTCTGTTATGTCTTTTGATTGGAGCATTTAGTCCATTGATGTTTAAAGTGACTACTGAAAGATATGAATTTATTGCCATTATGTTTCTTGTAGAGTTGGAGTGTATGGTGGTGTTCTCTGGTCCTTTATAGCCTTTGTTACTTTGGGTATTTATTTATTTATTTTCATCTATTCTCCCCTCAGAGAATCACCCTTAAAATTTCTTGCAGTGTTGGTTTACTGGTCATGAACTCCTCCTTTAATTTTTGTTTGTCTGGGAAACTTTTAATCTCTCTTTGCATTTTGAATGACAGCCTTGCTGGATAAAGAATTCTTGGCTGCATAATTTTCCCCTTCAACACTTTGAGTATAGCCTGCCAAGTTTCTGTGGATAGGTCTGCTGAAAACCTGATCTGTCTTCCCTTGTAGGTTAAGGACTTTTTTTCCGTTGCTGCTCTCATGATTCTTTCCTTGTCTGAGTATTTTGTGAATTTGTCTACACACCTTGTTGATGGTTAGTTTTTGTTGAATCTAATGGGAGTCCTGTGTGCCTCCTGGGTTTTGATCTGTGTGGATTTTGATCTGGAAAGTCTGTGTCTTTCCCCAGGTTAGGAAAGTTTTCTGCTATGATTTGGTCACATAACCCTTCTACCCCTTTTTCTCTCTCTTCACCTTCTGGGACCCCTATGATTCTAATGTTGTTCTTTTATCTCCACAGAAAGGGATTCTAATCTATTTTCAACCCCAGCTAGTATTCTTATTATTGAGATTCTAAATTCTGGTTCAGACATCTTGCTTGTATTTGTGTTGGTTAAGTCCTGGGATGTTGTTTCTTCCTGCTCTTTTTTGGGGGGTGAAGTCCTTCATTTCGTCATTTTGAAGGAAGAAAAGGAAATAATGAGGTTAAAAAATTAAAACTAAAATAGTAAAAACAACAGACACACACACACATAAGTCAAATAAATGATGCTAGATCCTAGATGTGTTTTGGACTGGGTTTTAAAAGGGGGTTGATAGATTAGAGAAAAAAAGGGGGGGGGGAAACGTTTGAAATTTGAAGAAAATGAATACAATGGAATAGAATAAAATGAAATGATGGAAGTAAAATAGAATTTGAAAAATTTACAAAAAAACTTAAAACTATTGTAGAAAATTAAAGAAAAATATTTTAATAAAAATTGAAAATAAAAAAAATTTTTTTCTTTCTTATTCAAGAAAAAGAACAAAAAAAGAAAATCGAATGGATGGACCAGTGAACAGACTGAAATACGATTGAAATTACATAGTTTTCCACTAAAGTCCCACTATGAAGCACTTTATGGTCCATAAACTAAGCAGGCAGGGAAACCTGAGGTGAAGAGCAGGGTTGGCCTAGTGGGTGGGGCTTAGTGTAACAGCTCCCTTGTCCACTAGATGGTGCTGCCTAGCTTACTGGAGTGGATTGCGGAGCGCCTGTAGGTGTTTATGCGCATGTGCGGCCGGAGTGAAAATGGCGTTACTCAACTACCCAGTCTAGTGTCAGAGCTCTGTGCTCTCCCCAACCAGGAATCTCGCACCTGTCCTTTGTCTCTGGTTTCCGTCCACTCCGACTTTTGCACTGACCAAGCCGTCAGGTTGCTAGGCAGCACCTCCATCCTGAGTTTCTCTCAGATGCAGCTGTTTTTCCGACCCCTTCTGAGGGACTCTGGCTTTGACCCATTCTGCCCGTCTGCGGGAGGGTCTCACCGAGGATTGGCCAGGTGCCGGCCACACCCAGGAACATTCCGGGGATCATGCTGCTGCCGATGTCAGAGACTGTGGCTGGGTGCCGCATACCCTAGAAAAAGATCATGTGATCGTGTAGCAGCAGAATTTCAGGGATTATGGAAAATCACAACACACATCGCCCTTAACGACCATGTTCCACCACCAGCGAATGTGGCTGTTCTCTGGGGTCCACTGGAAACTTTGCCTGTCAGGGGGGCACACAGCCTCCACCAGATGTCCTCCCAGCAGGGGAACCGCCTCTCCTCATGTGGCCCGAGGACCCCCAGACTTCACTCTGCTCCTGGAGATTCTCCCTTCCCACCAGAGCAACACCAGGTATTTCGATGCCAGGAGTTTCAGACTCTGCGGTCCCCTCCCCGTTTATAGAGTCTTAATGGAATTTAAACCCTCCCCTTTCTCTTTTCTCCCTTTTTAGTTCAGTCCCTGCAGCTGTTTCCACTTTTCTACTTTCTCTCCAGCTGCTCTTGGGGGGTGCTTTTCCCTTGCTCCACCCCCAACCCCATCTCCGTCCTCTATTCACAAGCAGAAACAGCTCCCTGCCATCCCCACTTCTCTCTCCCGCAGTTCACCTCTCCGCACTGGGTACCTGCTGACTTCAGTGGCTCAGGTTGTGCAGATTGTTGTGTTAATCCTCAAATCAGTTTTCTAGATGTGCAGGATGGTGTTGATCTGGCTGTATTTCAGGGACGTGAGGCACGCAAAAAACTTCCGTGCTATATTGCCACCATGGCTCCTCCCGGTGCGTATTTATTTTTGAGAGAGAGAAATGGAGTGTGAATGGGGGAGGTCAGAGAGAGCGAGACACAGAATCTGAGGCAGGCTCCAGGCTCCAAACTGTCAGCACAGAGCCCTATGTGGGGCTTGAACCCACCAACAGTGAGATCATGTCCTGAGCCGAAGTTGATGCTCAACCAACTGAGCTACCCAGGCGCCCCTGTGATGGGAGAATTTTCTATTGAGAAGCCCATCCATTAAGTTGGTTTTTCTCTAAAATGGAAAAAGACCATTGATTTTTGAGGCAAAATATCTCATCCTGGCTCAAAGACAATTAAGAAGTACGTAGGCCCTGGGGTGAGGGACGGTTCTGAGGAAGCTGGTTGGAGATAAACAGACTTTCCCAGGCATCCTAGAAAGAGCTCTGGGCTGTAAGCTTGAGCCCTTAACTGCCCTTGATCTCTCAGTCTCTGTTGTGCCTTCCCCCTGCATTCATCACAGTCACAAGCCATACCTCCTGAGGTGGAGGGGGGGCGGGGCAGCGGGGTACTATATGACTAAGTGTTTCCTTTTTGAAAGCTCCCTTAAGAGAATAAAGCTAAAATTGATTTCCTCACATCTGCTATTTGCTTTGAAATAAGCCAGTGTGCGCTGGGGAGAGAGTAAGGAGGAACAGGATAGAGATACAAAGAGATTGGCCATACAGCAAGACATGTTGAACCTGGGAATTGGGTCCATGGGGTTAATTATACTATTCTCTCTGTTCTGGCTTATGTTTCAGATTCTCCTGAATGACGTAGGAACTCACATCCTTCAGTGGTACTTACTGTCCCCTCCAAATAACACACATTCACAAATTGTCACCAGAGCATCTGGAGTTCTAGGCACCAGAAAATAATGATAGCTATAGAGTGTTTACGTGCAAGGTTTGATTCTCAGTACTTTACATGTTTTATCTCATTTCATCTTCATAACAATCCTATGAGGTAGATACTGTTCTCCCCATTGTACAGATGAGGCACTGAGTGGTTCAACATCTTTCCTAAAGTCTCACAGCCAATAAGTGGCAGGGCTAGAATTTAAATCCAGCTCTGTCTCCAGAACTTGTGCTCTTCAGCCGGCTGCCGCGGTCACTTCTCTCAGAGCTCGCACAGTCTAGTACAGGAAACTAATCTCAATAAGATGTGGTGTGGGAGCACAGGAGAACAGACAGTGCTTGTCACTGATCTTTACATTTGACCTTAAAAGATGAATTTTCCAGTAAAGAAGTTCAAGGATGAGGGAGACAGAAAAGATGACATGAGCAAAGACAGGGAAGTGGGTAATGGACATGGGTGTGGGAGATGGCACAAGCCGTTCTGTGTTGTTCCATCAAATACTGCTTGGGTCAAGACCATGAAAGCGAGGACATGGTAGCTGCATATGTACCTTAGAGAAGGTTGGATGGGCCCATATATGAAAGGTCTCTGATGCCCTGGAAAGGAAGACCAGCATTGATTGCCTCCCCTCACCAGTGGCCCCAACCACAGCCACTGCAAGGGATGGATCCAAAACAAAACCAAAACCCAAAAACCAAAAACAACAACACCTGGGTGTGTCAGCTCTCTAAAGTTACCAGCTTTGCTCAGTTCTTTTGGTCTTACCAATTCTCAGCCACTCCTTCCTGGAAGTGAGTATTTTGTTTGAAAATCAAACATCTGTGTTCACTTTGTGTTCGTGATATTCTGGAATTATTGATAAGAAACAAAACAAACATGTCTCTAGAAAGTACTAGAGGCCATTGAGTCCCACTTATATAACAATATTTCCAGTCACTGAGTGCTGTCCCTGCTTATGCGGACCAGCAAAGAGGGGCACATATTTCTGTTCCTCTGATAACTAATGTCCCCTGATGATAGCCATTTGCCAAGAGGACAATTTCTCGACCAATGTTTTCATCATAGGCACTAGGCCATCCTCCTGCTGTGAATCTCAGCCCCAGACGCTGCTTCCATAAAACAGAGAGGTTGGCCATGGGAGTCCAATATGAAATGTGTGTAAAGAATATATTCAGCCCAGTACCTGGCTCCGAGGAAGCCCTCAGTCCACAGTAGCCAAGCTTACTGTCATTTATTGAGTGGAGGAAAAAGGAACGCTTTTTTTTGGAAAAAGGAAATATATTTTTCAAAGTGCCCTGGGTGATTTTAATAGGCAGTCAACATTAGAACTGCTGATCTAAATACAAGAGGCTGATCTTTGATTTTTTTTTTTTTAAATAAAGGATATTATGGGGATGGTCAAGATTTTATCTGGGCCTCTGGAAGAATGCACACATGTTTTATGTAATGAGGCTGGAGTGGAGATGATAAAATTTTGTGTCTCATTTTATTATTACATTAAATGTAATGAGCAGACTATTAATACCCCTGGACATGAAAGATGGGAAAATCAAGACCAAGAAAGTTAAAGTGCATATTTAAGCCACAATCTTCAGAACCACATTTCTTGTTCCAACAAGACAGGGGTAGGGCCTTTCACAAAATTCCCAGTATTGAGCACCCAGACTTTCACTGGATTGAAGAACAAGTTGATGTAGAAAGTTATTCTTTTTTTTTTTTTAAAGTTTATTTATTTATTTAGAGAGAGAGAGAGGCTAGAGCTAGAGCAGGGGAGGGGCAGAGAGAGGGAGAGAGAATCCCAAGCAACCTTTGAGCTGGCAGCACAGAGCCCAACGCTGGGTTCTATTGCATGAACCATGAGATCACAACCTGAGCTGAAATCAGGAGTTGGAGGCTCTACCGACTGAGCCACCCACGTGCCTCAGAAATTTATTCTTTTATCCTTCCCATGTTTCCAGACTTAGCTCCAAGTGAGTTTTCTTTCATGATCTTGTGTTTGTCAGTTTTCCTCAGCCCCATTGTGGCTGTAATTTCCTCAAGAGGCCTCTTAGGAGCTGGGGAATAGAAAACTTTAAAAAGCCCTGAGCTTTCTTGATAGTAACAACACTTACTGCAAATCAGGTAGGACATTGTCTATGTTCAAGCATGCAGTTGTATAGTTACTGCTCCTAGGTTTTCATTTGTTGAGTTTTTATGGGTTTTTTTTTTTTTTTTTTTTTTTGGGCAAGTTCTAAGAATAAAGCACTTCAGAGTGATACTTCAGTTTTATAAGATAAGCAACCTCAGGTTGTTGGCACAGTGCTTTGCTGCCATTTTCCAAATCTTAAAGTGACCGAATACATTTGGTGGAGGGCAATGGAGACTTTATTTGCAGCAAAGGCTCACATTATAAAGATAGTACTTAGGCTTTGGGTGGGGGGTGTCACTTTGTCTTTGACCCTTGCCAAGGGCTTCATGTACATGGCTGATACAGACTTAAGTCACATTGAGCACAGCTCTAACTGGCCATGTGATCTTGGGTAAGTCTTTTCACCTCCTAGGTGATTGGTAGCTTCACCTGGAAAGTGAAAGGGTTGAACTCAGCTATCTCTAAGTTGTCATCTAGCATTCAAGTGCCATGGTTCAATGATTTAGCTGTACTTGAGCCTTCATGTGGAGTTTTGTTCATTTCAAACTCACTGCATCTGCTCCAATAAGTTCTAGGCTTGTTACAGAGACTTCAGAGAAGGCAAATTTAATGACAGCATCTTAATTTTTATCCTCAAATGCTGTCTCTCTCTAGGTGAGCTATCAAAGAGATGCATTTTAGAAAATCCCCCCCCCCCTTTTTGTTAAAGTATTTGAAAGACTACCTGTCAATTTTAGGGCTGAAAGCTTCCATGAGGGGTCCCTTTCTGCAGGAAACTCCTGCAAACATGGTTTATGCATCCAAGTCTGCAGGGGCCTTTCATGGGGCCCCAGGCCCATATTGTGCTTCCTAAGGCACATGAAGGAACCCTAGTGAGAAGGACCAATGGCATCCTGATGACTTCTGGTGAGATTCAAGGCCCATGCATGGTCTCTGGGTTAAAGAACAGATGAACCTCAGAATAAAATAGATCATGGGGCTTCCATTCTTTGAAAGTTAAACTCAAATTTATTTTTTAGTTATGGTGAAATATACATAACATTTTAAACTTGAATTTATAATCATCAATCTGGTATCTGGGGCCTTTTAGTTTGTTTGTTTGTTTTTGTTTTCCAAGATGGCTTTAGAAGGCTGTCGGTAATGTCTGAAAATCACCAAGGCATGATATTTCCTTCTGTTCTGTGTCAGAACCCATGAAAAGATGGCAGGAGACATAGCTGAGGCCGGTCCAGCCCAGAAGGAAATGCTCTAGTCAGCTATGATGGCCACATGGTTACCCCTCAGAATGGGTTGGGCTGTGGGGTTTAAAATTAGAGCCACCAATGTGGCTAAGAAAATGGCCACCAAGCTCTGGAGTTTAGGAGTCAGTTTTGGCATCTTAGAAAGTAGAGTTGGAGCCATGACTTTTTCCCTAACTACCTGGACTTGCCCATGCTACTACTGGGCTTCTCCAAATTTCCATGTCTTACCTTAAAAAAAAAATGGAGATGATAAACTTCACAGGACTCTCATGAGGATAAATTGATTCATTCAGCAAATAGTGAAAGAGCATCTACTACTAGGTTCCAGGGCATAGTATCATATAGTAGCAGCTAACATTGAGTGAGCACTTTATGTGAAGTAACTCATTTAATTCTCCTGGAGGCTTTATACAGGAACTATTATGTTTTACCATCTTATAGATCAGAAAATGGAGATAACAGATGGGGAGATGCTTTATAGGTTACAGAGCATGACCCAGGAAAAATTTTCCTTTATTTCCCCTGTTTTATTTCTAAGGATTCTTGTGACCTATACTGTCTAACAGCAATAACAGCAGGTGTTTATAGCATTTTTTTCTTATGTGCCCAGACTTCTTTTAAGCACTTTCCAAGTAGGAACTCATTTAATCCTCCCGACAACCCAATAGATTAGTGTTGTCACCCCCATTTTACAGATGAAGAAACTGAAGTCAGAAGGGATTAAATAACGTGCACAAGCTTTTGTAGCTGCTGTTGGATCCAGGACCCTAACGCAGATAAGTCAGGCCTCCATGGGTTGCCATCTTGCCTTCAGTTAGCACTGAAGTGATAGAATAAGAGCCCTTGGAGGAGAGGGCTGCAGTCTCGTGAGGGAATTCCTTGTGTGGGACTGGCTTTCAGGGTGCTCCCTCACCAGATGGGTGCCGGCTTCTTTCCCTATGAAGGGCCAAGCCACCCCTGACTAGCTATGCCAACCAGCATTAACTCTTTCTTTGTGCAAGTCACTAGCACTTAAATAGATCATGAACAATCGCCTTGATTTCCTCTGTGGAGGATGGGCTGAATATTCATGCTGTGACTCCTGTGTCCCACCATGCAAGGTGGTTGTTCCTGGGAAAAAGGCAGCCGCAGTGAGTGATTTTTCTGAGCCCTGCCTCAAAACAGATGGTAGAGTCAAACAGCTTGGACACCTAACCCTAGATTAATCTCTATTTGTAATTTCCTGGTGGGTCTCTCTTTAATCAAGTGGGATGCATGGCCTTCTGCACTCTCATAGACCTTCTCAGCCTGCCTCAATTCTGGTCTTGCCGCAGGAAGACTGCAGAATATTCTATTACAATGGGTGCTTTTTGCATGTCTCTCCTACTCTGTGTCTCAGGGACAACAGCTAGCTTTCACTCCTGTATCCACAGCCCCTAACACTGAACCTGACACTTAATAGGTGCTGAATAAATGTTAGCTAAGTAAATAAATGAACAAAGTTAGAGGCTAAGGCAAGAAAGAAATCCATCAAATCCCAAGCCCCTGTGAAAGATGAATGATCTCACACATGCACATTTATCCTGCTACATCACAGGCTGGTTCAGAGAAGTTAATGCATGTGAGGTCACTCTGGTCATAATAAGGTGCCATTTAAATTTATATCTTGACCTTTTTCTCCTAATCTCCTCATAAATGTTTTTAATTAAATAGAATAGTCAGATGTTGTTTATTTATTAAATATATTTTTAAAATGTTTATTTACTTATTTTGAAAGAGAGAAAGAGAGAGACACCATGAGTGGGGGAGTGGCAGAGAGAGAGGGAGAGAGAGAGAGAATTACAAGCAGGCTCCATGCTCAGGACAGAGCCTCATGCAGAGCTTAATCCAATGACCATGAGAATATGACCTGAGCCGAAATCAAGAGTTGGATGCCTAACTGACGGAGTCACCTAGGCACCCCCGCCAGATGTTGTTTAAACGATATCTGGGAAGTTAATCTTGTACCCTTCCAGATTACTGAGAGGAAATAAGCCGTTACTATGAGTTCACCTGATATAGGGAGAGAAGCTCTACCTTTCCTGGGCCACCTACTCCCTAAAATGTAGCAGTGCTCTCATACAGAACAGGCTGTTGAGAACCACTTAGGAAATGGCCCTGGGTTTCTGGCCTTTTTTTTTTTTTTACTTTTTTTTTTTTTCAAATAGTTTATTGTCAAATTAGTTTCCACATAACACTCAGTGCTCATCCCCATGAGTGCCCTCCTCCATGCCCATCCCCCCCTCCCCCCCACATCCATCAGTCCTCAGTTTTTTTTTTTTTTTAATATTTTTATTTATTTCTAGGAGAGAGAGAGAGAGACAGTGTGAGCAGGGGAGGGTCAGAGAGAGA
>NW_024080950.1:914104-931156 GCF_003009895.1 Hyaena hyaena | reverse complement strand
TCCCCCCGACATCCATCAGTCCTCAGTTTTTGTCAGCATTCAAGAGTCTCTCATGGTTTGCCTCTCTCCCTTTCCCCCACCATTTCCCCCCTTCTTCTCCCCCTTGTTCCTCAGTTAAGTTCCTCCTAATCCTCCTATACGTGCAAACATATGATATTTGTCCTTCTCTGCCTGACTTATTTCGCTCAGCATAACACCCTCAAGGTCCATCCATGTTGCTACACATCTGGCCTTTTGAGACCAGGCTTGATAGGAATTCAGGTCCATAGCTGGTGTCCACCAAGGAGTTGGCATATGCTCTTCTGTACTAAGGTTTCTGTACATAGTATCTCATTTAAACAAGCTCAGGGAGGTGCTATTATTAGAATTAAATAGAATTATTAGAATAAAATGGAAATTTATTTCTCACAGTCTGGAAGCTGGGAAGTCCAAGATCAAGGTGCTTGGAGATTCAGTGTTTGATGAGAACCCACTTCCTGCTTCACAGACAAATGGTTGTCTTCTCGCTGTGCCCTCACATGGCAGAAGGGGTAAGGAAGTTCTCTGGGGCCTCTTTTAGAAGGACGTTCATTTCATTCATGAAAGCTCTATTCTTATGACAGACCTACCTCCCAAAGACCATACCCCCAAGTACCATTACATGGGGGATTAGGTTTCCACATACAAATTTTGGGGGAAACAAAAACTCACTCTATATCATACCCTCATCACCTTGGGTGAGGCAGCATGAGGTGAGTCTTGCTGAGGGCAAGGCCATCAAAGGACGTGGTTGTGAGAATTTAACAGCTGGGGGAATGGGTACATAGACCTCAAAGAGGGATCTGGAAGGATCACCAGGTAAATTTTCAACTTCCATCTTAGGCTGCCACCCTGCTCTAGCGTACTTGATTACCAGAATGGAACGGAACGGAACAATTCACCCAGTCAGGACTGTGTGGCATTTAGCAAAGAATGAATCAACATAAAAACAAAGATGACGTGGCCTTCCACTTGCCAGATTTCCTGACAAATCAGCCATCCAGAGTAAGCACTAGAGGAAGGCTCCTAACACTCCTCTCTCCTCACCGGTTTGCTTCCTCCTTCTCTGTTAGTTTTTTTCTCCAGCTAATCTGATAGACCCGGCCTTTGAGGGGTAGGCAATGAAATTGGTCCTTTGGCCTTGCCCTGCAGAAGGGGGCAAGGAGGAAAGGGCCTGGGCCTCGACGTGGGAAAGGGGGTGCCAGTAGGGGTGAAGGGATGGGAGTGGGAGCCCTGTTCCTGGGTAAGAACCCTTTTGCTGACCAGAACTAAACGTGATAGCTGTTCTACATGGAGGAAGATAGC
The DNA here is from genome assembly GCF_003009895.1 of Hyaena hyaena. Lineage (NCBI taxonomy): Eukaryota > Metazoa > Chordata > Mammalia > Carnivora > Hyaenidae > Hyaena > Hyaena hyaena. The sequence goes on along the minus strand of NW_024080950.1, from coordinate 929,833 downwards.
TGACAGCTTTCTGAGAATACACAACTACAACTGACTTGGGTGGTACCAGACGTTCCACATTGCACGAGAGAGGGATTCTGAGCTTACAGATGTGAAGGGCATTTTTCTGAGATCAGTGTTAGCAGAGGATGTGTATCCCAGGGTTTTGTTTTGTCTGTTTCTGAAGAACACTGTGTCATGCTAAAGAACCAAACAGATATTCAATTCTAGAAAGGTAGGGTGGTCAACATTGTGCTGGCTGCCTTAATGCACCTACTTTCAGACCTCGTGAGAACCTTGGCCCTTCTAGATGTCTTTATTTGCTTCTTTAACTTACCTACTAGTGAGTGTGCATGTCTCACACTGGATTGCAAAGATAGTCTATATTTTCTAATTCTTCTTTTTTTTGGTGATAAAATAAACCATTCCTTTAGATTCCAGGTAATAGCTTCTGAATGAATCTATAATGAATCTATTACTCCAAATATTTTATTTCAAGGTGGAGCTATCTATACAATGACTCTCTCCTTTGACAGTTACCTATTCTTGAGGTTTCAAGGAGGCTTGAGAAAACTTCTAATTAGATCCATAGAGACTGTGGTCATAAAGTCAGCCCCCAGTTCACATATGACCCACGGCTCCCAGCCTGCCTCTCCCCTGTCTCCTCCCCTGAGCTTGGGGGAAATGTGTTGTTTCTTCAGAGTCTTTGAGTTCAGAAGACAAGAAAAGGAAGAGGCTGACAAAAGCAACAGCCTAAGGCCATCACGCCCAGGGTTTTGGCCCTATCTGTGGTGGGGGACCAGGAGTTGGGGGCTCTGGCTCCCAGATGACTGGGCCCAGCAGGAAAGGCATGGGCACGGACATCGCAGGGAGCCTGGCTTGGAGTCCTAGCTTCAGTACATAACCAGCATATTCTTGCAGTGCATATTTAATCTCTAGGCTTCTTAGGCGATTATGAAAACTAAAATAATGTACAAAAATGTAAGCTCCATGGGGACAAAGACATTTGCTTCATCTGTGCTATAACCCTCAACCTCGTGCTCACACCCTTGTTCTTGGTGCTCAGATATTTGCTGGATAAATGAAGTAGGCAAACCGCTTAGTACAGGGCGTGAAGCATGGCCAATGCCTGGAGCATCACAGCCACTATTATTTGGCCAGGGATGCGTCCTGCACCCTGCTGCTTCCTGATCCATGCAGGAGTTTTTTGTGGGTGCTCCTGGGTGCTGAGCCCTCGCACTTCATCCTAAGTCGAGTTTGCTGGTTTCCTTTTGTGACTCACCCAGATGGCAGATCTGTGCAGGGGGCACTGTGGGACTGGGGCAGCGGGTCTAGTGCTGGGGACTTCAGCCTGCTGAAGACTAGGCCAGGCCTGGGGAGGATGCCAGGATGGGGCATTTCAAACAGCAGGAGTCCTGGAATGCTTGAGGAGAGGCTGTTAGGTGTTGAAGAAGCGGCCCAAGGGGGAGGTAGTGGGAAGCCAAAGACACAATGTGCCTGGTTTGTTTGAGGAACTTTCCCAGGACCAGTCCTGTACCCAGAAAAGCAGAAAGACATCTTTCCCCCTTTTTTTTTTCTGTATCCTCCTCCCTCCTGACTATGTGAATTCTCTTGTCAAATCACAGAACCTAGCCTAGTACAGTTAGCTCTACAATCCAGCCAGTTTGGATTCCATGGGCTCTTGCTATTTGGAGAGAGACCTGAACCACCCACTGACACATTGTTTCCATGAGAAATTTGTTCCCGATTCCAAACAGATGATTAATGGTGTAGGTCTCAGAATGAAACCCATTCTAAAGCCTGTCCTGGAATCCTGACAAATCAGGGCTTGGTTTTAGTGGCGGGCATTGGAAAATTTTTTTGCGTAATAAAGACTGCAGGCCCCCAGTGAGAGTGAAGGCAGACTCTGAGGCTATCAGCCCCAGACAGATAATTCTTGAATAAATTGGAATGATCAAATTGGAGGCCTAAGGCACTTCTGCTGCTTAACATACGAAAAAGTGTTCTAGTAAGGTAAGAACCTAACTTGCAGAGAAAATGCAGATGCATCAGCTGAGCTGGAGGCTGGCTGAGTTTCCACAGCAAGGAGCATCTTAAGAGTGGCCATTTAAGGAGCGCCTGGGTGGCTTAGCCGGTTAAGCGTCTGACTTTCGCTTAAGTCATGATCTCGCGGTTCGTGGGTTCGAGCCCCGCGTCGGGCTCTGTGCTGACTGCCAGCTCAGAGCCTGGAGCCTGTTTCAGAGTCTGTATCTCCCTCTCTCTCTGACCCTCCCCTGCTCACGCTGTCTCTCTCTCTCTCCTAGAAATAGATAAAAAAATATATTTAAAAAAAAAAAAGAGTGGCCATTTAAAGTTCATAGTCTCTCTTAAGGGATCTGGGGCAAGAAGCTTGTTGAATGAGCAGAGAAAGCCAAGGAAAGATGTGCCTCACTAGGAGTGTTATAGAAACACAGAGAGGCGAGTCCTTCTCGAGGTACCTCTTCAACAGTTTATCATGTTGGTGAGAGAGCAGTGACTGGGGCCATGTCGGGGTTGTGAAGGGGGAAGATGACCAGACCACTCTTTGGCAGCCAAGGACTGACCCGTCATCCAAAGGGATGCAGGGTGCTGGGAGAGGAGCCCATGGGTAGCTGGCAGAACTGTTGGTGTCCATGGCCTCTTGGCTGCCAGAAGCGCCCAGGGTCCCACCCTACTGTGTCTGAACGTAACCGCAGCTACTGTCAGAACCAGAGCTCCTCTTAGAGAGGCTTCAGGAATACACGGGGTTTGATATGTAGGCATTCACCCTATGGATTTCAGATTGGCATCTGCTCCCATCTAACTAGGAGGTGAAAGGAGGAAACCGAGGAGCTGGCCAGATGGGTGCAAACGTTAATGGACCTAACTGGTTACATAAGGTATAATTGTTTCCAGTTAGTTCCCTGCAACCCCTTGTTAGCTACAGCAAACTGCTTTTGACAAAACTTTATGCAAAGGGCAGCCAGCTCCCTTCCCACTGCCTCCTTCTCCTTTCTCTGCCCACAGTAAGGATGCTAGGAATTGTTGCCAAAGGATTGGGAAAAAAGAAATAGGACACTGGGGGTTGATCCAGTGCAACTGAGCTATGCCCGTACCATCTGGATGTGTGTTTCTCTGGAACACTGCAGTTCCTTTCACAGATTATAAAATGTGATGGCATGTCCCAGTTATACTCAATGATGAAGACTGGGGGTGGGGGGGAGTGGATTGCATCAGAGAAGCTAAAAGCTAATTCGTAATCCTAACCTGAACAAGTGCTTTCCATCTCACCCATGCCCTTGCCCCCACCCCACCCAGGGGAGTTGCCAGAAAGGAGCCAAAGTTGCCACTGCTCAGTAGTGACCTTCAGGCCTCAAGGTGCCTCAGCTGTTTTCCGGGGGCGGGGGGTGGGGGGAGGACAAAGGCTAGAATGGGAAATACACAGGGAAATCCATTCAATTAGGAGATAACCATGGCCCACATACTCCAGTGTTGCTCTGATACTGCGTGCCCTGGGGAGGGCATTGATGGTTCCAGCACCTCATTTCCCCGTCCTAAAAAGTGCGATTCTTTTTCTTTCTTTTCTGATTTTTTAAATGTTCATTTATTTTTGAGACAGAGACAGAGCATCGGTAGGGGAAGGGCAGAGAGAAAGGGAGACACAGACCTGAAGCAGGCTCCAGGCTCTGAGCTGTCAGCACAGAGCCAGATTCAGGGCCTGAACTCATGAACAATGGGACATTAACCTGAGCCTAAGTCAGATACTTAACCAACTGAGCCACTCAGGAGCCCCTAAAGTTTGCGATTCCTAATACCTGCTTCCATCTCAATAAGGAGATAAAATCCAAGAAGCATTAAAATGTGTTGACACCTCAGAGATTTCGACAGAAGGAGCAGGTGCATAAGGGTTTGTGTTTCATGCTGAAGGCAAGGAAGTTTATCAAAAATTGGAGGGAAGTCAGGAGCTAGGGGGAGAGTGTTGTTGGGTGTGGACGTGTGGGTGTGGCGATCATCTACCAGCCTGCAGAGGTGGGAACTGGGAGGGTTGTTTTTTAAATCCCTGTTAGTATATAGTAGTCACATTCCCTGAGACAGTAAGCCCCTAGGCCACCTCTTCCTGGTTCTGCGTGAGCAGATAAAACATAGTCTGTCCTGTCTCCTGTGCTACAGCTCCTGACTCTGTCCTTGAGGCAGAAGCCTGAAGTCCCCTTCTCACCAATGATACCAAGGCAAAGAAATGTCCACAAACGGATTCCTCTCAAAGGGTGCCAGGAATTTTGAACATGGGTGTAATTCATCTTCCAAAGACTGAATACTTTTTTTGTTTCTTTACCATTCAACTGTTTGTATTAAGTTTGGTTTGACAGTTGTGTGAGGCGTTATTTAAATTTGTCCCTTCCGGTCGGTCAACACCCACTGTGGGGTTGCCACAGTCTTCAGAGTGGGAGGGACCACTCATGGTCCTGTCTCAGAAAAGCAATGGATAATGATGCAAAATTCTTTTTTATAATTATGTTTAGCCAGCTTGAATTCCCCAAACTCGTTGTCACTTCTAGTTATAAAGACATGCCTGCCGCTGAGGTGCCTCCCCCCAGGCCCACCTCCAGGGAGCAGGCAAACAAAGAAAGAAGTATGGAAGCCAAAGTGATTATTGGGACCAGAGTGACAGGATGGAGAGACTGTAAGGAAGTGATACGCACAATTAGCGGCCTGGCAAGTTTACAGACATTACTCAGTGAGCCCCCACCATGATTTCCCTGAATACATTGATGGGGGCTTTGTAGCAAACGTTGGCTTTTTATACATCTTAGTAGCAATGAAAATAGAGCAACTGCAGTTGATTGACGGAGCCGAGTATAGCCTATTTATCCATTCCCGAGCTTTTGTTATAGAGGGGAGGTGAAAATGTCTTTAGCACTCCGTGGTCCCTGCTCCTCGTTGAGACCCCAGCCATCTTTTTCTCTCGTCTGAAAAGTGCTTTGGCTTGGGCACAGGGAGGTCAGTGGGAGAAACCATGTGAAGGTCAAACTTTTTCTTTCTCCTTTATTTTTTGTTAGTCATGGTTAGTGGCTGAATTTTTAAAAAGATCCAAAAGCAGGAAGTAGGCAACTTGAATATTCTAATTTGCATATTCATGTCAAACCTGTGTTGCTAGGACTCGGTTATTTCAGAGGCTGTTGCCAAGGGCCCAGCTTGGAAGGGCCTCCGCATGGAGGGGGCACCTGGGCCTTTGCAGAGGGCTTCACAAACTGAGAACACCGCGCAGTTCCCCTTCTTTCCGCTGCTCTCTGGGCTTCCCCACGTGGAATGAAGGATAGCTTCTCCAAGTGGCTGACTTCACCCATCATGGTCCTTTCTCCTATGTGAGCTGCGGGCATAGGATTTGGAGATGGGAGTTATTTTCTTCTGTGTCTGTGGTTTTGATCACCTTCTTGGTTTTTTTGTTTGTTTGCTTTGAGAGAGAGAGCACGAGAGAGCAAGCAGGGGAGGGTCAGAGAGAGACAGAGAGAGAGAATCCCAAGCAGGCTCCTCACTGTCAGTGCAAAGCCTGTTGTGGGGCTCCATCTCACAAACTGTGAGATCATGACCTGAGCCAAAATTGGGAGTTGGATGCTTAACCGACTGAGCCACCCAGGTGCTCCTCACCTGCTTTTTAAAAAAAATTTTTTAGTTACATTTATCATTGATTGTTTGTGTTCTGTGTTATCCTGGGTTATCCCAGGGGCTAGTAATAGAGGGGCAGGGAGCATGATGGTTTTCCATCAGACACAGGAGACTTGTACTTTTACTATATTCTCATAGCAGTGAACTAGAGAAATGTTGGATTTAGGTCCTTTAAAAGGAAAAATTCTTCAGTAAGATAAGCTATTAAACAAAGAAATGAGTTTGTTTCAGAACATGATAGATTTCTATCCATTGGAAGTGGTACTTCCTAGGGGTAAAGGGACAGATTACGTTCCTTTCCAGAAAAAGCAAACAGGAGCTGCAGGACCGGTCCTGGAATCCCAGGGTTTTATGAGCATCAGGTGCCCCCTAGTGTCCAAATGGCATCACTGGGTTTGCATACTTTTTATTTTTTTATTTTTTACAAATAGTTTATTGTCAAATTAGTTTCCACATAACACCCAGTGCTCATCCCCACAAGTGCCCTCCTCCATGCCCCTCCCCCCTCCCCCCCACATCCATCAGTCCTCAGTTTTTGTCAGCATTCAAGAGTCTCTCATGGTTTGCCTCTCTCCCTTTCCCCCACCATTTCCGCCCTTCTTCTCCCCCTTGTTCCTCAGTTAAGTTCCTCCTAATCCTCCTATACGTGCAAACATATGGTATTTGTCCTTCTCTGCCTGACTTATTTCGCTCAGCATAACACCCTCAAGGTCCATCCATGTTGCTACACATGGCCAGATTTCATTGTTTCTCATTGCCATGTAGTATTCCATGGTATAGATAAACCACATCTTCTTGATCCATTCGTCCGTTGATGGACTCTTAGGCTCTTTCCATGTTTTAGCTATTGTTGAGAGTGCTGCTATGAACATTGGGGTTCATGTGCTCCTTTGCTTCAGCTTTTCTGTTTCCCTTGGGTAAATTCCTAGCAGTGCTATTGCTGGGTCCTAGGGGAGTTCTATTGTTAGTTTCCTGAGGAACCTCCACACTGTTTTCCAGAGGGGTTTGCATACTTTAATTCCGACAAAAACAGCACAGGTGAGGGAGTGAGGAAGGGGAATCTCAATTTCTATTTGTTCCCTGAGGCCTGCTGTGTTGCAGGGGAGGAACAGAGGAAGGAAGGGGACCGGCTTCAGGAAGCTGTAGTATCTTGCCCTCAGACCACTTGGTGAAAAGGCTGACCGTGTCTAGGGCTTCCTCACCAAGTATCACCATTAAGAACAGGTCCATTCAGGGGCACCTGGGTGGCTCAGTCGGTTAAGAGTCCAACTTAGGCTCAGGTCCTGATCTTGCGGTTCGTGGGTTCGAGCCCCACGTCGGGCTCTGTGCTGACAGCTAGCTCAGAGCCTGGAGCCTGCTTCAGATTCTGTGTCTCCCTCTCTCTCTGGCCCTCCCCTGCTCACACTGTCTCTTTCTCTCTCAGAAATGAATAAAAAAACATTTAAAAAAATAAGTCCATGCAGTGGAAAGAGCTTGGATTTGGGAATTGAAGACACGGGAGCTCAACTCCTAACTTAACCTTTAATTAACAGTGTGATATCGGACTTAGTGCTTACCCTTTCTAATGATGGCACCTTCTAGGTGGTGGCAGGAGTAAGTGTATTTCAGGGTTAAGATGAGAATGAGACAAGTATGTGAGTCACCTGCTACCTGATCCCCTTTGCCTCTTGCCTGTTCCTCCTTCCCAATTTGAAACCACTTCCCAGGCCCAATTCACTTGACATACAGCTACATTGGCTAGCTTCATGAATATGCTATTTCCGTTTATAAAAATATTATAGGGGTGTGTGTGTTTTATATTCTAAATGATAATTTTAAAAAGTAAATCTCCCTTAAACTTGGCCCCAAAAATAGCTCACGCAATCATTTCCACACGAGATGTGGCCATTTGGCTTTTTGGCAATTATAAGAAAATGCTGAGCATTCAAACCTGCGCCACCTGCCGGCTGAATGAGGCGATCCTCCTAATGGGCTCCTGTGCAGTGGCTGGGAACAACTCTTCCTGAAATAAAGCTTCTGGCTTCATTCAAAGTCATGAATACATTTTCCTAGCGATCCACTCCAATGTGATATAAACATATTTTCCTGGAAAATCTCAAATCTTCTAACTTTCTCTTTATTTGGGGACTTTTTTTTTTTTTTTTTAAATCTGGAGAGTTTGGATTAATTAGAAAAGATTCTCCTCCTTTCCATTTTTACAATGGAGGAAGAAAATAGGGATTATGGGTAGCCTAGGTAGCATGGGTAAATGTGAAAATATTTTACAGACTAACTGCTCTTACTTCCCCAGGGAAGTCTTATTTCCCTAGAACAAAGGGGAATAAATTAGAACACATGAATAAGTCATTTTGAAGCCTGGGCTTGTGTGTGAGGGGCAGGGGCAGGAGGAATGGAGACATCTGTAAGTGTCTAATGAACCGGGACTGAGTTCCACCTCAGTTAGGTCAGGTGTGTGTGTGTGTGCATGTGTGAGTGTGTGTTTAGGGATGACAATCAATCTCAAATCTCTGGTTTTCTCAGCTGTAAAAAGATTCATTATAATAGCACCTACTATAAGGCTGTTGAGAAGATTGTATCAGATAATGCATACATTCACATAAAAGTGTTCAATACAGGGTATGTCTTTCTACCGTCATCCATTCACTTTCTCTTCGTGCTAACTTATTTTGGGTTCATAATGTATCTTTTGCAAGCTTCCTTGGCAATTTACAGAAGGAACAGGTGGTCTTACTTCACTTCCTGCTGAAATGGAAGAGAGTTGTCACTTTAACCATCTAGGGATAAGATGTAGAGGGAGATCTTATGCAATCCTGCAACAGGACATTTTGCCAGCCCTTGACTTGGCTCTGAAAACAAAAGACATGCAGGAAACGCTCATCACCTAACTTAGAGCCAAATACAATGCTAACTACTAGGAACTATGCCAGTGCTTATACTTGTAGGCATTGTCAGATGTAGTCTCTTGTCAGCACGCTGCTTCTGGGAGCTGAGGGGGCATCCCAAGTATTTTAAATGGGAACATTTGTAACAAAGAGCCATAAGTCAGGTCCCTCAGTGACGTTTCTGTTGTCATCCCCAGGCTGCTTTGTGACCGAAAGAAGGACCTGGACCTCCCAATTATGAAACCACCATTTTTTTAGTCCACAGTACCCTTGTCGCACTGTTGGGGTTGAGTGTGATGGCTCACATTCAAAACCCACCCACAGTATTTCCTGTGGTTTCCACTGCATTTCATCACACAGTGCTAAGAAAGTATAGGGGGAAAGTGTTGCAGTGTCATGACCTAGGAGAAAGGCACTCATTTTAGTGAATTTATGGTAGCACAAATGATGTCAGACCTAAATTCACCAAAGATTTTGTATAAGAACCTGTTCTGTCATCAAAATGATCACGGTGGTTATTTGATGATAATTTTCATAGTTCAAAACTCCATATGGAAGATCAAGTGAGTCTACTTCACTCATAAAAGATAAAACTTCTCATTACTGTGGCTTAGATACTCTAAAAATATACACTCATAGAGCAAGATGGAACCTTAGCAGCATCTGTTCCTTGTGGCTGCCTCTAGGAGGCTGTCCAAAGTAGAAGCTGATTGTCCTGACTGATACCTCCCAGCTCTAGATGCTGCTCTGCTCTTCTTTATAACTACCTTGCAAGGTTGTTGTGTGAAGATTAAATGAGCTATTCATGCATGCAAAATAATTAACATAGTGCCATGCATGCATAGTAGTTGCTCAGTATTTGGTAATACTGTTTTCATCAACCCATTTCTACAGCTCTTCAGGAATGATGGTGGTGGGGGTCTTAGATGTATATAGGTTACTCTCTGGGGTCAGTCTTCCTTCTGTGTCATAGAAATCTCTTATCTTTCTCACAGGTGAAGTAACCCAGGTCTTATCTGAGTCTTGCTCTACTGTGAAAATGACAGATAATCTTGTTGCAGTCTTCTTATCTTTCAGGACTCCTGTTCCTTTTTTTTTTTTTTTTGAAATTATAAGATGAGTCAGAGATCTGAAGGGCCTTACCACTCTGATGCTCTAATTCTAACACATGTCTGCTAACTGGAGGCCTTGTCAGGCCAGTCCTCTGTTTTTGTCATAGTACCTTAGGTAGGACGCAGTGGGTGTTAAGAAAATGGTGACCAGCAGATGTTTTGTGTGGCTATTTTCTCCCCCACAGGTCTTGGCTCTTCTCCCTTTCATCATTCTGAGTGCTCCACTCTGAATCTAATCCCTTCTTACCACATTTAACATAGAACAAAAATCAGAATATTGCTCTTGTCCTTGTCTCTGGCCAATCTGTTCAAATAACGGGCCAAGATGGGGCTGACCTACAACTAAGTTCTACCATGAACCTCAGCTAATTTGAAAAGGTGCCAGCAAAATAAACAATAACACTAGCTAACATTTATTGAGCTAAGCTTTGACATCCTTTCACTAATTTAATTCTTGTAACTGGCTTACGTAGCTACTCTTGTTATCATCAGATGATGATACTAGGGTTTAGAGAAATTAAGTACTCACCAATGGTAAAGTCAATGCTAAAGGCAGAACTGGGTTCTTGACCTGGCAGCTCAATCCAAGAGTCTTTTCTTTGTTTCTTTGTTTTGTTTCTCCCTTCCTTCCTCCCTCCCTCCTTCCCCCCCCCTTTCTTACTTTCTTTCTAGAGAGTTCACATGAGGGGGGGAGGGGGGACAGAAGGAGAGGGAGAGAAAGTAAGCAGGCTCTACATCCAGTGCAGAGCCTGCTCCATCTCATGACCATGAGATCATGACTTGAGCTGAAAACAAGAGTCAGACACTCAACCAACTGAACCACCCATGCCCCCCAAGAGTCTTTGTTCGTAATTACTTGTGAAGCACTTCTAAAAAGAATTATCACAGTTTTTGGAAGCTATTCATCTGGGAAAGATGCTTGGAAGCAAGAAAGCAAACTAGGTGAGCTGACAAGGATTGCTTTACTCCGTGATTTTGCCCAAACAATGCCATGTTAATACCATTATATGACTTTCTAACAAAGTAGCGCAAACTTTGGCTTAAACAACAGAAGTTTGTTGTCTCCTAGTTCTGGAGGCTAGAATTCTGAAATCAAGATGTTGGCAGGTTTGATTCCCCCCATCCCCCCCGACGGCTGCGAGGTTCTAGGCTTCTCTCCTTGGCTTGTAGATGGCTGTCTTCTCCCTTTGTCTCTTCATATTGCCTTCCCTCTAAGTGTGCTTGTCTCTGTGTCCAATTTCCCTTTTTAGAAGGACACCTGTCATAATGGATTAGGGCCTAACCTAATGACCTCACTTTAACTTGATCACCTCTGTAAAGACCTTATCTGCAGATAAAGTCACATTCTGAGATACTGCAGCTCTAACCTATCTATTTACGTGGGGGGACACAATTCAGTCCATAACAGCTCCCCTCTGTCATTTCAAAGTAGTGATCCACATCATGACTCCATCTCCCTATAGCAGGGAAGCGGTTTACTTGACAGGGAACTGTTCAAGAGAGTTAGCTTTTGGACTCAAATAGGGCAACTTTGTTAATGCCTCATTTGCTACTTTTAGCCTATACCCCTGGGTACTCATCTACAAAAATAGAAAGGACAGGTTTAAGAAATAAGGAAGGAGAAGGAAAGTTTCAGTCAGTGGCTAATGTTTAGAAGCTCTTGACTGTTGATGACATGCAACAGACTCTCAGTGAATCAAACACCATTCAGGAATCAGATATCCCCGAGAGAGGGTTCAATGTTTCCTAATTGGTCTCCTAAAACAGTTAATTAACCTCTCATGGAGGAGGATCTTACCTTCAGAATCACTTATTAATGAATTGGAGATCCTGCTAATAACCAGTAGTGTTGATCAATAGTGTGATATTCTTAAAAACTGCTTATAATCAACAGTTATCTCTTTTCTTATTTCATTCAGGGTAAGGATTGTTGCACTAAATTAGAGAGGAAATAAGGTTGTAAGAAATACAGATTTTAAGATCTATTGAATGAAAGAATAATGGCACCATGATTTAATGACTTATACATTGGTTAAGTCAGGGGCTGAAGAAGTAAAATGATGGACTCACAGCTGTCTATTGCCTCAGACTGGGCCAGATTTGAAAAGGAAACTGTGATCATTTGTTTTAAATATTTCTATTCTTTTGTTCACTGAAATTTGACAATATTGTTGAAAAAAGTAGAAAAAGTGTGTAGAGTCTAATATTGCTATCATTTGTGTTAGAATGAACACAAGGCAGGTATCTATATATTGGTATTTATCTACATGTCCCAGAGGGACAAGAACTCCTAGCTAGGATCTAGAGGTCTGGTGAGAAGAAAACTAGGTTCTCACTGTCTATTATTTGCAGAGTTTTATTTATTTAAACCATATCCATTTTTAAAATTCAGTCCATGTTTTGGATAACTGCATGCACACAACTAAACTAGTCAGGGACACACAAGTTCCAAGCTCCTTCCAGCCTCCCCTTTTCTGAGGTAGCCCTGGGACTGCCTCTGGGCAATGTCTCACATACACTTTAAATGGATCCACAAGTCTGTAAATGTGGTTTTGAGCCCCTGTCAGGCTAAGGTAAGCTTTCCAGGATTGAAGAAATGAAATTTCAGACCTTATGAGAAGTGGGGTAAGAGGTATTTGGCTTGTTGCTCCGTCAAACTTTGGGTACTGAAAGTTCCTAGCTATCTGTGCACTGAAATGTGCCATATCTGAGGAAATCGTAGGAGTCTTAGGTCTGTGAGAGTCTTGACATGTCAACCAACTCAGCCACCCTGGCCCACTCGAATCCTTCTCAGCATATTCACCCCAATGGCTCTCCTTCCTGTGACTGCCTATGAGCCATGCTTGCTCTTCATTCAGGCTCTTCCTGGGAAAAACAAAACAAAACAAAACAAAACAAACAAAATAACCAAAAGCAACAAACAAACAAAAAAACCCATTTCCTCTTTTATATGGGGCTGAACTCAAACTCTAACTAACTTCTACTCCTGACCCTGGTCCTACTGTTTATAGCCTCCTGGGATGAGTTTAATATCTGCTTTTACAGGGAGGACTCTTCAAGTGACTGCCCTGTCTCCTGTTTCACAGGCTCTTCTTTCAACTACTTCCAGAGTCTTCAACTCTGCTTCCACTAAGCTGATCTTCAGATAACCTTGATCTCCTGGATACCCTCTTTGGAATGTCTATAAGAGACTGGGGTTTCCAACAGTGAAGTCAACCAGAGAGATCATAACCTGAACTGAAATCAACAGTCGGATGCTCAACTGCCTGAGCCACCCAGACACCCCTAAATTTTAAATATATAATATATAGTTAAGGTTGGTGATGTCTATCTGTATTCTCAGCTGCTCAGAGAACCGGTAAAAGGTTGACTTCACTGTCTTCATCTAAATCAGTGATAAAAAGGGCTCCTCTTGGGACAGAACTCAGATCAGATTCAATTCTACTTTGGAAGTAGAGTGGCCAGTGTGGGGAATGGGCCCACAGAAGACTTGGGTACTTGGAGAGTTTCCTGACCAGATATTTATGTTTATCTCAATTGAATGAGTACTGAAATTTGTAAAATATGAAGATAACTGTATTTTTGCTCATGAGGAAAAGCCCTGTCTCTTAGAAAGATGTTAGCAGCTAGGGGTGGAGAGTGTATAGAAAAATGAGAAGAACCTGCAGACCCTTACCAATCCTTTCTCTCAAGGGCTCAAGAACATAGAGAAAGTGCCTGGGGATCAGTAGCCAGGAGGTTTGCCTTATGATTTCATCACTTGGAATTTTATAGACTTTTTCAATTAGGATCGCTGCAGAGTTCCAGAAAGAACTTTGAGAAAGCACTTTAAAGCTTTAACATCCACTAAATTTTCTTTCTCTTCTCTTCTTTCATTTATTTGGGGGGGGGCAATTCATATTTTAGGGAGATGGGGAGAATTTAGGAATCATAAATTATTAGAGTTGGAAGGATCTTGGCTATTAGGCTCCTCATTTGTGAAATGGGATAGGAAAAGCATGTGTTGTGTAAATGCTATAAAGACTCCATGAGAAAATGTATGGACAGTACTCTGGATAGTGATGGATTTTAAAGGCTCACTGAACACAAACTGTATTTATGGTGGTTGCAGAAACAGAAATTTATCCCCTCTCTTCTCTCCCCTGACAGATTTTGGCTCAAAAATAATAAAGAATATTCTATTAACTAGAGCTAATCAACAAGGTAATTAGAAGGTTGTAAACTTACCATTCTTCAGTGGTATTGGAGCAGAAACTTGTCAGACTGGGAATATTGCTGGTGGAAATGTCTCCATGAGAAATACAGGCTGCATGTCCATTTCCCACCAGGTCAGAATGTCCAGCTACCCACCTACCTAGCGTGGATTGCAGTGTGTTAGCGCTGTAAGGTCCTGACCCGAGTCCAGCTAAGATCTTCTCCTTTCTCTCACTAGTATTTCCAGGGCTAGCACTAGCCACAGTGACTGGGACATCCCACCCCTCCCTCAGTGGCACTTCCAGCCACTGACAAAGTTTTGACAAAAATTGACAAAACTACAGTCATAGGAAACATGGTATTTGTGGGATGCTAGTTTTCTGTCTTTTTTCTGATCTTAAAAGCTAAAAGATTCAAAGAATTGGTCTTGAGTCAATACAGGTAATCTAAGATGAACAAGGGACGCCTGGGTGGCTCAGTTGGATAAGTATCTGACTTTGGCTCAGGTTATGATCTCACAGTTCATGGGTTCAAGCCCCGTGTCAGGCTCTGTGCTGACAGCACAGATCCTGGATCCTGCTTCTGATACTGTGTATCCCATTCTCTCTCTCTGCCCCTCTCCCGTTCATACTCTGTCTCTCTCTCAAAAATAAATAAACATTAAAAAAATTTTAAGATTAGCAAAGGCTGATTACATATAAATTCTTCAAACTAATAATAATAGTAACAACAAATAAATAAAATCAGTAACTAAAAAAAAAAAAACAAGAAAAAAAGGAAATCTAGAGATTTAGTTAGAAAGCTTCAAGGACTTGGAAAATGGTGTATAAGTGCTTTTGTATTTTATCAGAAGTGAGAAAAATTTTTAATTAGAGGAAAATAAAAAAGAGTATATATACTCAAAATTATGCATCATTCTTATGCATAATACTATTGCCTAGGCAAGACTCATGTTAGATTAACTGAATAAATTTTTTTTTTTTACAGGCCCTGTATTGAAATTTGGAAAAGTACTCTGTGAGACTCAGTTTTAGCACAGTGGTTCTGAGTGTGAGCTCTGGGTTTGAACCCTGGCCCACATTTACTGTAAGCAGTATGGGCTTGGGCAAACTTCCCACCTTTCTGTGAGTTCCTTTCTCCATCTCTAAAACATATATTATATATAACATCCAAAATATATAAGGAACTTCTTCACCTCAATAACAAAAAACAAATAACCCAATTAAAAAAATGGGCAAAGGCCTTGAACAGATATTTCTTCAAAGAAGCTATACAAACAGCCAACAGATAAATGAAAAGATGCTCAACATCACCAATTACCGATGAGCAACTAATGCAGATCAAAACTACGGTGAAGTATCGACTTATATATCTAAAGATATAGTGATGGCTATTATCAAGAAAAAGAGATTAAGTGTTGGTGAGGATATCAAGAAACTGGAACTCTCCCTCACTGTTGGTAGGAATATAAAATGGAGCAGCTGCTATGGAAAACATTATGGAGCTTCCTCAGAAAACTAAAAAAAAAAAAGAAATACCATATGATCTAGCAATCTCACTTCTGGGTATTTGTCCAAAAGAATTAAAATCCAGATCTCAAGGAGGCATTTGCACTCCCATTATTCCTTACAGCACTATACAGTAGCCAAGTTGTGGAAACAATCTAAACATCTATCAACAGGTAAACCAACAAAGAAAAGTGATATATACATACAATGGAATATTATTTAGCCTTAAAGAGAAGGCAATCTTTTTATATGTGACAACATGGATGAATCAGGAGGACATTATGTCAAGTGAAATGTCAGCCACAGAAGGACAAATACTGCATGATTCACTTACATGAGGTATATAAAATAGTCAAACAGAGAGGAGGGGCACCTGGGTGGCTCAGTCAGTTA
>NW_024080950.1:843040-913921 GCF_003009895.1 Hyaena hyaena | reverse complement strand
AAAAAAAAAAAAAAAAAAAAAAAAAAAAGGAGACAGAGAAAGGTGGTTTCCAGGGACTGGGGAAAGGGGATGTGGGGAGTTGCTGTTCAACCAGTATAAAATTTCATTTATTTTATTATTTTATTATTAATCATTTATTATTAAATGATTAGGGTTCTAAAGATCTGCTGTGAATTCTGACGATACAATACTGTATTGTACACTTAGTTTAAGAGAGTGGATCCCATATTAAGTGTTCTTACCACATTAAAAACAAAACAATAGCAGCAACAATAAAACATACCTGGGATATGATTGGGGTTAGATGAAATCATTCATGTGTACACAAATACATGAAGAATCTGACATGTACTAAATATTAAATAACCACTTATATTATTTTCTTACTCTACCTGTGGGAAGCTAGATTGCTTGGATTACCTGATCCATAACCCAGGGACCACCATCCATTGGGTGGCATCATAGTCAAGTTCCATTTGCTGTATCATAGACCCAGATGGCTGTGAGTAAATCTTTTACCTGAGCGTGGTACTGAATGATTTTTGTCCAGGGCTTATGCTATGTATCCATAGCAGAACCCTTTCCATGTCCAGTTTCTCCAAAAGGACTGAAGTGGGCCATTTCCAGTTGTAGAATGTGACAGAATGCTATGTTGCCTTGCCCGACCTATTTCAGGCCAGAGTACTGTTTATTTCTAGGGCCTAATCAGGCAAGAGCTGTGATCTGCTTCTTCCTTGGGCAGGTGCTGTGTTCAAAAAGAGCTTGAAAATTCTGCTCTGCTAGAATCTGCATTAGAGCTCTGGCTATTTTAGTACTTCATATATATAGTAGGAGGGAAATTATTCATATTTTTCACTTGAAAAATGAGTCATAGAGTTGAGGAAGAATGTCAGTATTATGAATGTCAACAGAATTGTCTTAGTTTTTAGCAGGCAAAAATTCATGAAACTGTTGACCAGCATTGTCCTTATAAACTGTGGTTTAGATTAAATTGTTGTAAATAATTTCTATATATTAAAAGGCTTTTCATTTTGAGGCTGTTTAGCTATTTCCTCCATGCTGATGGGACTGTGATCTCTCATGTTCCTGATAATTATTGGGATTAATAGAGAAGAAAGCCAAAATTGGTCATTTTTCTTAGAAGCTCCTGGAAATTTTCCTTATTAAATATTGGCTGGGTTGCTGAAGGAAATCATGGAGTTTCTGGATGGATTTTAAATTAAAGTGGTTCTCTTTAGCCTGGATGGCTTGGCCATATCCTGCCTATAGACAGAGATTTGGATGAAATGATTCTTGGTGCTTTCTATTCTGTGACCACTGAGCCCAGAAAGGTTCAACATGGAGTGTCCCTGGACCAACAGATAGATCATGAAAAGTCACCATGGCAACTAGTTTCCAAAGGGAGGCTTACAGCAGAATCAGAGGTAGGGAGCACTTGTGGAAGTAGTCAAAGGCTTAAGGAAGTTACAGGACTAATTGAACTGATTCTTTTTTAAAAATATTTATTTTTGAGAGAGAGACAGAGCACGAGCAGGGGAGGGGCAGAGAGAGTTGGATACTCAGAACCTGAAGCAGGCTCCAGGCTCTGTGCTAACAGCTCAGACATGGGGCTTGAACCCACAAATGGTGAGACCATGACCTGAGCCAAAGTAGGAAGCTTAACCTACTGAGCCACCCAGGTGCCCCTGAACTGATTCTTTAATAGCATAACTAATGGGATTGGCAAGCCCTATCTTTAGTGATAGATTGCCCCCTAGTTGGAAAGGCTCATATAGACTGATTTCTGAATTTATTCAATGAATATTTTTGAACAATGGTCTGTGAACCAGCATGTGCTAGGCAAGAGACTATAAAGATAAGCAAAGCATTATGGATTTTATGGATCTCAAAGTCTGATTGGGGAGACTGATATTAACTAACTACACAAATGGGTAATTACTGATTGTGGCCTGTACAAGACAGAAACCTAGTTAGGATAAAGAGATCATGGTCAGAATTTGGAACTGTATGGGCTTACCTGAGGAAGGTGCTAAGATCTATAGGATGAGGAAACTAGTTAAGCAGGCAAAATCAAAACTTTCTAAGGAGAAGCATGGGCAAAGGCACTGAGGTGGCTAAATGAGGGAGGGAATAGCTTAAAATGAGGCTAATGAGGAGTGCCAGGGCAACGTAGTTTATGTTATGCATTTTAGTCCTTAGCCAAAATGCACATTGAAGAGTTTAAGAAACTGGTGGTGGGGAGAAGAATAAATTGAATAATTCTGAATGCAGTGAGGAGAAATCATTGAGGGTACATAAGGGCAAATATTCTATAATTGAGACAAGGGAGGATGAGAGCTTGAGCAGAGATGAAAAGTAGTGGACTTGAGATCTCCTTAGGAAATATAATTGATAGTTGGTGCTTGACTGGGAAAGGGTAGATGGGGTGAGGGAGATAGAAACTCCAGATTTGAATATATTGTGGATATCCAGATAGAGCTAGAGGGGACATAGTTGGGTTTTTAGATCAGATCAGAGGAAAAGTCTGGGAGGTTCTCCTGGTCCCTCCAAACTAATTGAGGAAGGAGCCTACAAGCAAGAAGAGGTAGAAAGACAACATCTCAACTTATCTTGACCATAGATTCCAGGAGAAGCTCCTCTAAGGCATACTGGGTGGTAGCCTCAGGCTTTGGATTATATTAAGCTCAATGAAGGAAGGGACCATATCCATATTGTTCCTTGCTGTGGGCCAGGACTTAGCAGAATGCCCAGTATACATGTACTCCCAAATATTATAGAATAAAAATGAGATTTTTTTTTTCCAAGAGCACAGAGCATGTGAGAAATGATGGAAAGATGAGAAGTCTAGAGTGTCATACCTCAGATTTCTAGTGCAGTGACCTACCTATGTCCCTCCCTTCCTTCCAAGTCTTATGCTTTTGAGACTAAACTTATATTCCAAACATCGCCACTTTCTCATTTAGTTTAAAAAGCGTTAAAAGTTTCTTGGGTGAATATATTTGGTTTTATTTTGAGATGATACCATATTGGGAGCATTCATTTAAGTAGAGCATATTTTGGCTGAACAAAACAGGGATTTACCAGTTGTAGTTATTTGGAGAAATGAGCAAAGAACCCAGGTCTAGGCAAAACAAAACAAAACAAAACAAAAGAAATAACACCATTAGGCAGTCCCAACAATACAATTAGAATGGTTGGAATTTCAGCAAAGCAGGTTCCTGCAGATTTTAAAAGTCCTGGCAGCCTTGGAGTTCTGGAAGATCAGGAAGCAGCAGACCAGACATTTTAAAGGAATGAAATGAAGCCAGGATCTGGGAATTCAAGGTGAGAAGGAAGAGCCCCAGCAAACAATGTTGGTGAACTTCAACTGCAAAGACAAGCTACGTAAGCATACCCTAGCCCATAGGTAGTTAATTGCAACAAGAAGAATCAGAGATCTAAGATGAACTGTCTCTGGGGCTAGGGCCAAGATGGAGATGTCTTCATAGGTAGGTAGTGATAATAATGTAGATAACTTTGCCTGAGAGTTCTGATTCTTGATGTGATTTTCTTCGTTTTCATGCAAAAAGGATGAGTGTATTTTCCCTCACAATAATGACCTATGTGTCCAACTGGACTGACACCATCGGACATGTGGTTTTTCAAAATTATTAATATGCTGTAAATGTGAAAGGAGGAAATTACCTCATAAACAGATGTTTCTAGAAAGGTGAATAAAAATGAATAGAATTACTGATATTTTCAAATAGGTATGGTTCCGTGCAGCACATATTAAATATTTTCATCACAATAAATACTTCTGTGTGCATGTGCACCAAGTAATTTTCCTTGCTCTTTCACCCTATATCATTTAGCAACAAATACCGAATTTTGACACTTCAAGATTGTTCATGTGAATATTCAACCTACTTCTGTGAGTGATATTGGGTATTGGCATCTAGGGAAGCAGCCGCTTAGAGAACTTGTTTTTGGAGGGCTATGGGGTCAGGGTCAGTCCAATTTAGGACCATGAATATGAGTCAGGATCAGACTTGCTGTCACGGTAACTGTAGGCTAAAGAGAGTCTTAATTTAGCTCTCTATCTTCATGGGGCTTCAGAAACAGGTCCAGTACAGGATTTCCAACCATCTTGGGTATAAGTCGTTTCAGATATTGTGGGTCTTGTTATACTTACAGTCACCATAATAAACACAAATACTCCACATTTTTGGAATGACTGGCTGTCTTGTTGTTACCAGCTTTCCACAGATAGCTCTTCGCAGACCGTGCATGCATCAGTGTTCACAGTGGCCTTGAATAGGTTGTTCAGCCTCCCCAGCTCCCTTTAGAATAGGCAAACTTGTCCTGGAATCTCCCTCTCTCCACTTTCATACTCGTTTCTTTTCTTTTAGTACTCTTGTCCTGCTCGTTTCCTCCCCGCCTACTTGCAGTCCTACTCAGTGTTTCTCTGCTCCCTTTTGCTTATACCAGTCACATGATTCTTCTTCACCCTTCCTTCTCCTGACCTGCCAAAGCTTACAAAAGTGAATTCCACTCCTTCAGGGTCTTCTCCTCATCAAAATAACACATCCAAACCACTCATGAAAGTATTCTACTTATCACTTAAAAATTTTTTTGTTCATTTTTTTAAGTTTATTTATTTATTTATTTTGAGGGGGTTACTGAGAGAGAGAGAGAGAGAGAATCCCAAGCAGGCCGCATTGTCAGCACAGAGCCTGATGTGGGGCTTGAACTCACGAACCATGAAATCATGACCTGGCTGAAGTCAAGAGTTGAACACTTAAGCAACTGAGCCACCCAGGTGCCCCAGTACTCTACTTATCTCTTAACATTTTGATAAGGGACACATATTTAACATTCTGGAGTTCAAGGAGTGGTGGCTAGAGGCATGGGGCAGGCAGTGATACATATCATTTTGAATGGGAAAGCCTTTCAATTTCCCTTACATACTATTAAGCAGGCAAAACCTCAATATTGGGCAGGTGCCATCCAAGCCCTTCTATGTGATCCATCATCACTGCCCTTTTTTCCAAAGAGGGCTTGAAAAGGGACTGTGGGACATCCCCAGCGGTGGTGGGACCCCCGCATTTATCAAAAGAAGCATGATCTAAATGATTCCAGGTTGGATTAGATAAGGAATGAGACCAAAAAGGAGATGTGTCCTTGAAAGCAGCCAATCTCATAGCCTGGGGACAGGCATTTATTGTCAGCTGAGTCACACTGCTTTGGGATTAGCCAGCTCTGCTTTCTGTTTCAACAATAAAAAGTCTTGCAAAACTGCTGGCATGTGAGACAGAGGTATCCAGAAGGTCTTGGCATCTCTTCCGGCAGCATAATGAGTCTTGGGGAAGAGACTTGTGAGAGCATGGTCCATGCACTCCACCACCAGGGAGAGGTCCATGTTCACAAAGGAATTAGTGCCTTTCAGTTTGTCTAGACCTGCAAAAAAGAGACAAATCACATTTACTCTTCAAAAGAAGGGGGAAAAGAGTGTGGGAGGCTAGGGTGTAAAGGGGAGGATGCATATGTGGGAATATATTTTGAATTTGCTATTATAATTAAGGCCCTTTCATTAGACCCCTGGCTCTCAAACTTGAGGGGGCAGGAGAATCTCCTAGAAGGCTTGTTAAAACCCCATTGCTGGGTTGGGTTCTGACTTACCACCAGTGAGATTCATATCTAGCTTTTAGTACTATGGTGTTAAAGTGGGACCCAATAATTTGCATTTCTATCAAGTTTCCAGGTGATGCTGATGGTGCTGGTTCAGGGAACAAACTTTGAGAAGCACTACTTTAAAGCAAAGAAGGATAGATGATTTATAGTTTATGAGGCCCCTGAGCTCAGGAAGTTGTGGGTTTGATTCCAAGTTTGTTTTAAGGGATACTAAATAGGAAGTGTGTGTGTGTGTGTGTGTGTGTGTGTGTGTGTGCACGCGAGCACGCATATGTACACTCACATAGTACGTATCTCTATAATTCAGTGAATAAAGAGGGAATCATCCCCAAAAGTCTTGACTCAGAATGCTAAATATATCCTGGTTATTAGGCAGATGAAGTGTCTGATAATGAGCTATGATAGCTATGATCAGCTCAAAAGACTGATAATGGCTCAAAGTATTCCTCCTGTGCTCTTAAAACATACCTGAGTTATATCTTCTTAAGAGAAAAAAACCATGATTTTAAATCTTCCGTTCCACTTCAGGCCTCAGTGGCTGGAAGTTATTCAAAGAACCTAACTGAGATTACCTAATAAGTCTTAGTGACTATTTTAAACTCTTAACAGCTATTGCCTGGGAAATGAAGAAAGGTGAGCTTAGATTTCTGGTCTGCTTTGGAACTGTGAGTCTGGCTGATGTCCAAGGCCTGAATTGGAATACTCTAATAAGAACAATCAGTACAAAAGAGAGGACATCTGAGCCAGGGGCCAAGTAAAAAATAATTTTGAGATGGCAGTTGATGATATATTCATAGGCATTTAGAAAGTATCAATGTCAGTATCAAACAGAGAAAGCTCTTTTAAATGAGGGGTTTTGTTTCTGAACCTACTTAGAATCTTCAGAGTTGGTAATGCGCCTAGTTTTTAATGGCAGAGATCCTCAGCATATAGTGACAGCACTGGGAATTTTGTCAAACCAGATGTCCTCGTTGATATGGATGTGTGTATATGTGTGTGTGCGTGTGTGCATGTGTTGGGTGGGGTTGGGTAGCTGGGGGAGTCTGTCATTCTAAAAACCCCCCCCAGGTGAATCTGACCTGAGTCGTGGCTCCACCTCCAAAACTGCCAGCCTTGAACCTTGACACAGTTGGCTGTATTACCAAACTCACCAATGAAGAGGCGGGACCAGAGTTTTGAGCATAGAGTGACACAAAGTTAGGTGGGGTTCTGTTCAGGTCAAAGCAGGAGCTCAGTAAGTGCTGGAGGAATGTCGACTAAGCTTTTAATAAGACCAGGAAGTTTGAGGTGGAGGCGGAACCCTGCTTCAGGAAGTTGGACCAACTCCTAATGCCTTGTTCACATTATAGTACAGGGCCCAAGGATAAATGGTGAAGTCGGGCTGTCTGGGTTCAGATCTAGTTCTTCTACTTACTAATTGTGCAACATTGGGCAAGTTACTTCTCTATGCCTCTGTTCCTATAAATTATGGTAATATCTACTTCATAGGGTTTATTTGGGCATTTGAAGTGAGAGATTCCATGAAAAGCACTTAGAATGGTGACAAGGACATAGTAAATGTTTGGTATATGTTAGTCATCATAATCTAGTCTATTATTTCTCCATCCCTGACTCAATCTCATTTATGTTGCTTCTCCTTCCGTCTCCATCCCCTCTCCCCAGGCATTCCTGCTCCAGAAAGCTTCCACCCAAATAATTCCTTCCTGCCCTGTAGGCCTTACTCAAACCTGACTGGTCTCACGAAGGCCACTTGACTAGCAATGCATTCATCCCGTTCTGAATTTCTTGGGCAAGTAGAGACTGCAGCATCCAGCATCCCCTCTGGGCCGTTAGGCTGTCTGAGAAGTCCAGGATCAATTTTCTTGCACACTGTACAGTCTCATTGCTTTACAGTCTCACTCGGTTACTTTTTCCTGTCATCTTGACTATAAGCTAGTTAAGGGTCAGAGTCTGAGTCTTTATAGTTTGTAATCTCCATAAATCCTTGAACAATGTTTAGTGAGTGGTTGTTGTTTGCCAAAAAGAGGAGGTATGTATAGAGCTGGAGATGGTGGGCTCCAGTCTGGGTATGATCAAGAGGAGCTGTATAGCCTTCGGTAGGACATGCACCTTTCTCAGCCTCTGCTGACTACTCCTATGGCTCTTTTCAGGAGTAAATTATAGAATTCATAAGGTGCTCAGTATAGAACTTGGCACTTGGAAAATGCCCGGTAAGTGTTTATAAGCCCTTGAAGTGAGAGATGACACTGGAATTAATATGGATTTCTGATCCATATTGAAGTTTCCCTATTGGTATATCATTATGAAAACCTTATTTTTTTTCATTTATTTTTGAGTCTCCTTCATGTTGCCTATGACGATGAACCCCAGAGGAATCCTGGGTCCACCCAAAGACTTACTTTTTTCAATGTAACCTTCTCCATATTGTTGTTTGATATCTGGAGACAGTTGTTTCCAAATGGCAAGTTTCTTTTCAGTGACCTTTACTGGATCTGATAATCCTGTTTTGAATAATCCTGGTTCAATACATGAAACATGTACACCAAAAGCTTTCATGTCCCGTCTGTGAAAAGAATACATTGATGATGTTTAATCCAGGTTGGTTTGGAGAATATTTGCTATTTAGATGACTATTTTCTTATGAAATTTTTTCATGGAATCACAGAATTGGATAGGTTGGAAAGGCATGTCTTGTTCTATGCACACAGTTTGCAGGTGAGGAAGCTGAAGTTCATGGTGGTGAAGTGAGGGCAGTTTAGTGGCAGAATGGGAAAGACATCTGAGTAGGCCCATCCCCAGCCTAGTGCTCCCTGTAAAGCCAGACTCTCTCATGAAATGAACAAACATTCAGGTTAAGGACAGGTTTTTTCTCAGTACACAAAGTACCTTCTGGAGAAATGGACTGATGATTGGCCTAGGTGGACAGGTTTATCTCCATTCTAGGAATGTGAAGACATTGTGGCGCAAATGAGGATAGGCTGAGGGACACAGTGTGTCCATAGTGTGTCACAGTGTCACAATCCCTGATGTGGCTAATTTACTCCCTCTGCTGCTCGGTGAGCTCTTTCATCGTGTGGCCTCAGAAAACCAAAAGTCTACTCATTTACTGGACATTAAGGTTTTAGGGGAATCATGAACCTCCCCCCTCCGCCCCACCCCTGGGCCTTTAAAGAGCAAAATGAAGTACTGCCAACCATTATATGAATAATTATCTCCTAAATTTAATTTGTATTTCCACCAAGGATATGTAAGGAATGAATTATTCATCTTATACAAGTCTTTACCATAAAATTTTTAAAGAACTCTACCAATGAACTTAAAATGTGATTTATCCTAGGTTCTACTTTCTAGCAACATGCCTATTATTTAGTTGGCAGTGTACTTTACTAAAAATGCAAATTATCTTGATCTTGAAAGATTTTTTTAAAGAAATTTTTTTTTTACATTTTTTAGATTTATTTTTGAGAGACAGAGAGAGACAGAGCACAAGTGGGGGAAGAGCAGAGAGAGACGGAAACACAGAATCCAAAGCAGGCTCCAGGCTCTGAACTGTGAGCACAGAGCCTGATGTGGGGCTCGAACCCACAAACTGATCATGACCTGAGCTGAAGTCAGAGGCTTAACCAACTGAGCCACTCAGGCACCCTTATCTTGAAAGATTTTGAAAAGTATGCTGCTTGCATTAAGATTTCAAAGTTATTTTCCAACTTAATTGTACTTCACTCAACCTATCTTCTGATAAGTATTTGGGTAGAGTATTTCTGGAAAGAGTATCTTCTGGAAAGTATTTGGGAAGAGTTGTCTCCCTACCCACTCACGAAATACCATATAATCTAGGGACAAATGGCTTTAGTCACCCAACTAAGCTTACTGGTAAGTAAAACAAGTATGAAACCAGTATTTTTGCTGGGCAAATACAGCTTTAAAGAGCCTCAGCCTTCTCCCATTTGGACCACTACCCCTAAGCCCTCTTATGTATAGAAATTTTGGAGATGCCACTTGAGTGTGGCCTGCATGTACAGTACCATTTCCATGATTTAGAAAAATACCCATTCTTTATTGGGTAATTTCAGGCATGGTATAGCAGTATCGCAATCACATAAACCCTTTGCTTGAAATCTTTTTTTAAAGTGGTTATTGGTCCCCAAGAGGATGGGAATAAACCCTGTTGTTTTTTTGTCTTTCTCTTTCCTCCCATCATGTGGCCCTGTACCCAGCACACACATGGGAAGTATATGGCAGAATAGGGTAACATCTGGCCGGAGGGAAGTCCCAGGAAACAAGAAAGAACTGGGAAGATCACAGGGAGAGGAGCTGAGGAAAGTGACCTGATAACATTGTGCATTGTACACGTGCATGTATGGATCTGACTTAGAGAAGCAAACTCTGGGACAGCCATCTTCCACATCCCAGACTGGACTGCACGGTACATCTATGGGACAGATCTGACAGCACAGCAAGGTCTTTAAACATTGAACAAACATTGGAATCTTAAAGTACAGAATGATGGTTAGCAGTTGTGACCTGAATAAAACCTCATCAATTGTCTGCTAAAACAAAAATATTGATCTTCTCCATAGGACTTAAATAAGACCCATAGTCTCATGTCATTCCAGATAATCAGCATAAAAAGAACTGGAAACGTTCCAAAAGAACTGGAACATTCCAAATGTTCAGCATAAGAAGAAGTGGAAAACCTCAACTCACATGGGAAAAGACAATGACAGATGCTAATGCCAAAGGGACATGGATGTTGGAATTATCAGTCTTTAAAGCAGGTATTTTAAAAATGTTCCAAATACAAGACACTTCTCCAAAGAGGACATCCAGATGGCCAACAGACACATGAAACGATGCTCAGCATCCCTCCTCATCAGGGAAATACAAATCAAAACCACACTGAGATACCACCTCACGCCAGTCAGAGTGGCTAAAATGAGCAAATCAGAGAACTCTAGATGCTGGCGAGGATGTGGAGAAACGGGCACCCTCCTACACTGTTGGTGGGAATGTAAACTGGTACAGCCCCTCTGGAAAACAGTGTGGAGGTTCCTCAGGAAACTAACAATAGAACTCCCCTAGGACCCAGCAATAGCACTGCTAGGAATTTACCCAAGGGATACAGAAAGGCTGATACATAGGAGCACATGTACCCCAATGCGTCTCTCCACAATAGCCAAAACATGGAAAGAGCCTAAGTGTCCATCAATGGACGAATGGATCAAGAAGATGTGGTTTATCTATACCATGGAATACTACATGGCAATGAGAAACAATGAAATCTGGCCATGTGTAGCAACATGGATGGACCTTGAGGGTGTTATGCTGAGCGAAATAAGTCAGGCAGAGAAGGACAAATATCATATGTTTGCACGTATAGGAGGATTAGGAGGAACTTGTGGTGGGGGAAAGGGAGAGAGGCAAACCATGAGAGACTCTTGAATGCTGACAAAAACTGAGGACCGATGGATGTGGGGGGGAGGAGGGATGGGCATGGAGGAGGGCACAACTAATTTGACAATAAACTATTTGTAAAAAAAGAAAAATGTTCCAAATACAAAAGAAAATACTCTTGAAGTGAATGGGAAGTTAGAGCACTTCTCCCCAAAAAGAAAAGACAAAGAACCAAATGAAAATTTTACACTTGAAAGATACAATAACCAAAATAAAAGTATTTATTGGCAGAATGGTGATGGAGGAAAGTCAGTGGATTTGAAGGTAGATCATTAGAAATTATCCAATTTGAATATCAGAAAGAAAAGTGACTGAGAAAGTGAACCTTAGAGATCTGTGGGAAAAAATCAAAGGTCTAACATTTGTGCTATAGTCTCAGAAGGAGGAGAGTAAGAATGGATTGCAGGAAAAAATGTTTGAAGAAACAATAGCTGAAAACTCACCAAATTTGGCAAAAAATATAAACCTACAGATTCAGGAAGCCATGTGAACTTCAAATGTTATAAACCCAGAGAAATCCATGCCTGGGTGTGCTGAGCTGGGGCTTTGTTTGCTAAATAAGTTCTTTGTTTTGCACTCTGGGGTTGTCTGGCAGCACACGGGAAAATGATGTGGTCAGTGCTTTCTTGGGGGAGCAGAATCTCCACCTCTGATTAGTAAATTTCTGCTTTGAGTTTTATTTAGAAATGGAAGAATCAGAGAAAAACTATTTCTTGTCCTCGGGGTGGGATTGGGGAGATTATCATCTATTTAGCTGTAATGTCTGAAATGTATGATTCTATGGGTCTGGAACTTGCAACAAGAGAGTGAGAGGGAGAAAAATAGCTGTGTAGCTGAGTCATTATTTTGTGATAATTACAATTACTTTATCAGATAGTTTTCTACTGAAGGTTTATTGATTGTTTTTAATGTTTGTCTTTGAGAGAGACAGAGCATGAGTGGGGGAGGGGCAGAGAGAGATGGAGATAGAATCTGAAGTAGGCTTCAGGTTCTAAGCTGTCACCACAGAGCCCAATGTCGGGCTAACCCACCAACCATGAGATCATGACCTTAGCGGGTCAGTGCTAAACCTACTGAGCCACCCAAGCGCCCCTCTACTGAGAGTTTAAATAGGATGCTGTTGTGTCTGCAACTTACAGTTACACTAATGGAGAGATCTACCTAGCCT
This sequence comes from Hyaena hyaena, assembly GCF_003009895.1. Lineage (NCBI taxonomy): Eukaryota > Metazoa > Chordata > Mammalia > Carnivora > Hyaenidae > Hyaena > Hyaena hyaena. The sequence goes on along the minus strand of NW_024080950.1, from coordinate 901,626 downwards.
CCCTATATGATTTCCTAACTATTTAACAAACTGACCTGTTGAATGCCAATTCACCATCACTATCAGCATCATGCATTAATGCAAAAAGTTAAAAAAGACCTGTCTACACTTAGGTCCAAATCTCAGTTCTACCACTTACCAGTTGGGTGACCTTGGGCAAGTTACTTAATCTCTTTGTTTTGGTGGTATTATCTGTCGGGTGTTATTATTGGGAATAATTTAAGGCACTGATTAGAGTGTCTAATACATAATAACCATTCAATAAACATTACCAACTAATATTTCCTAGTATGTCGATGTTTGCTTTACCTTAAGCTGTCATTGAAGCCTTCTACTGCGTATTTGGATGGAGTATAGCCCCCTCCACCAAGTGCAAGCCGACCTCCAACACTGGAGACATTGATAACCCTTCCTCGAGCTTTTTTGACCAAGGGAAGTAAATTTAATGTCACATTGATGAGTCCAAACAAGTTCACTTCAATAGGTTCCCTGTAGTCCTCCACTGTCAGCCAGTCAGTGGGAGCCAGCACTCCGAGAATGCCGGCATTGTTGATCAGACCCCAGAGACCTAGAACAGAGAGAAAGAAAGGAGGTATGATAGAAGATGGCACTTATATGGGCATCCTTGATGGAAATACAGCCCCAGCTTTACACAATTGTGCCATTTCCTCCTTCTAGCCACATTCCTGCTTGGAAATGCTTTACAGTTTTGGGAGTAACTACTTTCAGAGAAGGTGGGAAGCTGAATTGAAATAGTTGAAGCTCTGTTACAATTTCATAGTAACTATTTCTGGTTCTGAATGTCAAATACTGATACTGTCTGGTTGATCCTTTTGCTTTTTCATCTCAGATGTAGAGTAAATTGGTCTATTTTTCCCACTTGCTAGATTGCAAAACAAGAGACTATTTATTTATAAACTGCTTTTTACAAAGAGCAGTATCAACTTAATTTACATCTATTTTTGGTAAAAAAAAATCTAGTTGTTGAATGTTTTATTTTATGATGGAAAACATTTAATATTGTTAAAGTTGTTTGGAATTCAACCATTAAAAATGGTCTGGAGCATTATCAAACCATTGTTTTTAAGGATCAGAGTCTCAACTACACAATGAAGATGTGACAGAGAACAATCATAAACATTTGTGTTTTTTTTCCTTTTTGGACCCTAACATCTTCATTAATGAGAATATTTCAAGCTTCAGTCAAGCCAGTAAAAATTCTCTAGTTTGGAATCCTGCCATCTTAGCAGAATGAGGTCTAATGGCTTACTACTCTATCATGATGATCTAAGACTGCTTTTTTTCAGATTCTCGGGCTATTTTCTACCTTTCCCATGGAAAAGTGTGTGAGTTCTGGAATGATTTTAGTTTTTAGATTTAATTTTGATCCTTTATTGTAGTAGCTCTCACACCAGACACTAAGAATGCCTGCTAAGTCCTACCCTGATGGTCTCTGCATCCCAACAGTGACTCTCCAGCAGCAGACACAGAATTGTAAACAAGTAAGGGAACAAAGTTTATCAGTGTTGATTCTGACTTCACAATCTATCTCAGATCTGTTTGCTTCTCTCTTTCTCCACTGTTGCATCCAAGGCCAGGTCACCCTCACCTCACATCTCAGCTTCTCCCATAGTCTCCCAGCTTGTCTCTGACTTAAAGTTCAGTTCTTTCCAGTATGTTCCCCACCAGTGGTCAGAGTGTTCCTTTTAAATTTAAATCAAACTTTCTCATATCCTTGCTGAAGACCTGTCTTCAGGTGCTTGTTACTCTTGGAGATCCAGATTCTATTGGAAGGTACTTCCCTTCACTGAATGTTATATTTTTTCATCTGTAAAATAAGTAAATAGGTCCAAATAATCTCCAAGGATGTTTACTTCCAAGATTTTAGAATTCCACTCTGACTTTTGAGTTCTGGAATGATTTTATAGTGAGAAGTGTGTCTCAGGTAACCAGATGGCAATTTGGGGACTGCTCTCATGATCTCCTATAGCTTTTAGCCCCAAGTTCCTTTGCTGTGTATGTGGCTAAACTAGAAATTCATGAGAAAAGAGCAGGAAAAGTCAATACCTCCAATTCACTTCTAAATTTGCCCATAGGGATTTATGGCTGAGGATTATGTGGGCTGTGTCTTTCAAGTAAACAGAGAGCTTGCAATTTGGAACTACTGAGGGCTCTATTCTAAGATTTTTCCAATACTCTCCAGTACCATACTGGTATTAGGAAACATTTTCTCGAAAGGCCATTTAAGACCCAAACACATTTTATTTAGCTGTAGCTACTTTACAACACTCTCCATTTTTCTCACCCCCATATCACTCACCTTTTTCCCCAACTTGGTTTTTCACCCACTGGGCAGTCCTCTTGACATTCTCTGGGTCAGTTACATCCAGAAGCACAGTGTGAAGCCTTTCTGATGTTTCTGCCTTTAAAGCCGTTGATTTTGATTCAGTCAGACAAGCAGCGATTACATGAAATCCTTTTTTATCAAAAGTTCTGGCTGCCAAATTTCCAAAACCCGTGTCACATCCGGTAATGAAAATGTACTTATCAGTGATGTTTGCAATCTTTAGTTGTCTTTTATTATTCCATAGAAAACCACAAAAGACTAGGAGGGCTAATACCCAAATGAACATGTTCTTTTCTGTATGTGATAGGAACTCTGCTTTCTTGTACAATAAAAGAAGATGGTGACCTGAGTTCAAAATTAGAAAGAAAATTCAAATTAGAACCATCAAGGGATTAGAACCCAATATTGGTAAACTTCAGGTATTTTAATGCATTTGAGTAGATAAATAGTTTTTAAAAAACATAACTGTTATTTGTATGGAAAGATGGCCATTTAAGTGCTAAACCACTGCTCTAAAGTAATGCAAAAAGCAACAAAGCCATAGTCAGAGAAAGTAAACAGGAGAGAGGCAGAGAGAGACAGAAAGAGAGAGGTGCCACAGCAAAGCTGACATGGGTCATTGAGTTCGACATGATAATAATCTCATGTGTGAATTCATCTATCTGAAACATGGACTGTCATTGTAAAATCTTATCTCTTGCTACTTCATGAAATTCAATCTATTAGAAAATATTCAATTTCAATTGATTGATCAGATTCTTAATTATTCTTAGACTGTCAGGAAAAGGAGAGTATTTTGGTGTTGCCATTATGCAAATGTTTCCAAGTTGGTTTCTGGTTTCTTATTTTCAGTAGCTTATTGTCATCCTTCAACCCAACTCTAAAACTATCACAACACCATGCAGAGAGTATGCAATGTGCAGCTGCCAAGGAGTTCACAGAGAGAGGGTGGGATGAGTGGGAAGGCAAGTGAAGGATGATGCCCAAAGGCACGGTGTCCCAAACAGAATCAAGAAGTCTCAGATTCTGTTCTCTCTGGCTTTCTGTGAGAATGATTCACACGTACATAGGACAAAGGCAAGGAAGTTCTTTCCTGAAAACCATAAAGTATTGACTGTAAGTAGTGCTGAATGACCTGAACAATTAGTTTGTCAGGGCTAGATGGCCTAGGGCTTAAAATCAAAAAGGTGGAGGGCTTCCTTTCCTCTCTACTCAGAAGACTGCATTTTTCCTTAAAATGTATTACCTTTTTTTACTTTTTCTAAATTAAGAAAATTATTATGTCATGTACACTTACTACATCAATTCAGAAATATCACATTTCTTTTTGGATTAAAACTAATGGTAAAAAAAAGAATATTATATTAATTTTATAAACTTGACCATTTAAATGCATATGCTCTCTTAAAAGTTACACTAATTATTGGGGCACTTGGGTAGCTCCGTCAGTTAGGCATTTGACTCTTGATTTCGGCTCAGGTCATGATCTCATGGTTTGGGCCCTGTGCTGACAACAAAGAGCCTGCTTGGGATTCTCTCTCTCCCTCTCTCGGCCCCTTCCCTGCCTGCAAGTACTCTTTCTTTCAAAATAAATAAATTAACATTTTTAAAAGTTACACTAATTATACAGTGCTTGGCTGCAAAATTACAGTTGTGAATGAATCAAGCCATTGCCTCATAGATGCTTCTGGAATCATGACTGTTTATGGACACTGTTCAAAGTATTTGTGAGGCCAAGCAATTTTATAAACTTTGGCCTTTCTCTTTTTCTAAACATCTATTTATTTATTTTGAGAGAATGAGAGAGAGAGTGAGCAGGGGAGGGGCAGAGAAAAATGGAGAATCTCATGCAGGCTCCATGCTGACAGCATAGAGCCCAAACTGTGAGATCGTGACCTGACCCAAAATCAGTAGTTGGATGTTCAACCAACTGAGCTGCCCAGGCACTCCTGGACTGACTTTCTTTCTTTCTTTCTTTTTTTCAATTATTTCCTGGTTTTTCATTTGAACCATTTAAAAAAAAGTATTCATTTTTTTTCCTGCTTGTCAAAGTAACTTACACTCATGGTAAAAAAGAATTTGGCAGATACAGAAAAAATTAAAGAAGGAAGTAATGATTATCACATTTGACTCCTAATGTTTTGGTATGTTTTCTTATATATTTTTTCCCTGTATATATAAATATTTCTCTCCATAATAAAGAACATAAACATACACACAGAATTATATACACACACACTCATGTGCACACATACCCACAAGTTTTGTCTGCTGCTTTACAAGGAACAGATTATTTTCAGATAAAAAATAACTCAGTCTAATATATCTTCATCACTTCTCAAGGAAATTTTGGGCTATGCTTTTATCTTTTTTCCTGGAAAAAGATCTATAGCTAAAGAAAGAAAAGAGAACTATCAATTGGTAAAAATATGTCAGAGGTAAACATTAAAATATGGTAGGTTTGAGCAAACTTGTTGATTCCTTTTGAAACAGCTGTGCCTATTTCTAAAGCAGTCAAGTTTTTAGACTATCATGGCTTAATAATATGGCATAGTTTCACAAATCTTTCCTGTGTCAGAGTTATTGAGTTGTGGCAAATCCATGTCCCTGTAGTAGAATTTTCTCTTCTCAAATATATAAATACATTAAAAATATTTAATTTTGAGGTGAAGTGTTAATGTAATCATCTTTTACAAAATCTCATGTTTAGATATTTTAAGGAAATTTTATATTTATAAATTCAATTAGTATAGTGTTTCATTCAAGTCTGGCCTCAATAAATTGAATAATTGAATAACTAAATGTTGAATATGTTTTCTGAATGGATTCTGTAGCCTTCACTGCAATCCAAACCTCATGGAATTATTTGAAGAAGGCAAATGCTCATGGAGTTTAAGGTGTATTAGATCAGAGAGAGGAAACTTTCTATGTTGTCAAGTTTTTCTAGGGGCAAGCATAAGGAGAGTAATAGTAAAAGAATGGTTTACTATTCTACACTATACTTTTACATATAGATCTCATTTGGTTCTCTCAGCAGCTTTTTGAGTTAGAGGGGGCACATTATTTGCATCATTTTGTAGAAGAATTAATATGCTAACTAATAAATGTAAAAGGAATGATGGAATTAGAAAATCATCATTAGGCAACTGTCATATAACAATTATATCAGGGAAGAATGATCAATGGATGCTAAAACTAGTAGGTGAAATTCTAACAAGAAACAATAATTATAGAATCTCAAAAAATCTCTCCATAAGATAGGTACTAATTAAAAAGAGGTTAATAATAATTTCACAGTAGAGAAATCTGACAGACACTACCTTACCCAAGTGATAAAAATGAATACCGCTAGTTATGGGATAAACCAACATCATGTGCCTCCTGGTATGGTGCATAAATGGGTCCTAATCCTGCATGGAGCTACATCTTCCAATTATAGACAATATATGGCATATACTCTTTAAAAATGTCAAAGTCATGAAGGAAAAGAAAGATTGAAGACTACTCCAAGTTAATGGAGACTGAAAAGAATGACAGCCCAGTGCAACATGTGATACTGGACCAGAAAACTATTTTTTTCTTTTGCCAGAAAGGATGTTATTTGGTCAACTAGAGAAATTTGAGTGAGATTTGTTGATCTGATAAATAATATTGCATTCTCAATAAATATTAATTTCTCAATTTTTATAATTTGCTAGAAAGTGTCTTGCTTTTTAGGAAATACACGCTGAAGTATTTACAGACTCTGTAGCACCATGTCTTCAACTCAGTTAAGACCATGTCTTTAACTCTCAGTTAAGAAAACAATAAGAATATTTATATAGATAAATAAACATATTAAGGAAGCAACCTGAGTGTCTATTGACAGATGAATGGATAAAGAAGATGTGGTTGCTGGGACAGAGGTTCCGGTGGTGGGGGTGGTTGTGGGGGGATGGGCAAAATAGGTGAAGGGGATTAACAGGTACAAGCTTCAGTTATATAAAAAATAAATCCTAAGGATAAAAAGCAAGGTATAGGAAATATAGTCCACAATAATGTAATAACTTGTATGGTGATAGGTGGTATGCATTTTGTAAAGTATATAAAGGTCTAGTCACTATATTATACACCTGAAGCTGTTATAATATGGTATATCAACTGTACTTCAATTAACAAAACCCCCACATACATATGGTTATAAAGTGAGAAATAATAAAAAAATAAATAAAAAAAAATAAAGTGAGAAATAAAATGCAAATGTGGTAAAATCTTAGTATTTGGGGATTCTGGATTGTATTATTCTTTCAATTTTTCCACAGATTTGAAAAAAAGTAGGAATTTGGCAAGGGAAAATAAAACTTTGTTTCTGAGAAAAGGCTTCATTAGACTCAAAGGGGTTTCATGCACAAAATAGGTAAGAACTCCAGCACTTTAGAATCTAGTGACCTTGGACTTCTGTTGGTAAGTTCACCTTCACAACTAGTGGAGACAAACAAAAACTCAAACCAAACCAGTAAGATTCCTTCCTCCCTCCTCATCCTCTCCATTTCTCCCTTACTTCCTCCTTCCCTAGCCAAACACATTTTTCCTTGGTGACTAGCCACAGAGAAGAGCTTTTTTAGTTGTTAAGGATGGGCTCACATTAAAATTTTTTTTTCTTAATTCTTTTTATTTTGAGAGAGAGAGAGACAGAGCATGAGTGGGGGTGGGGGGACCAGAAAGAGAGGGAGACACAGAATCTGAAGCAGGATCCAGGCTCTGAGCTGTTAGCATAGAGCCCGATACAAGGCTTGAACTCATGAACCACGAGATCATGACCTGAGCCAAAATCAGGTGTTTAACCAACTGAGCCACCAAGGCACCTCAAGGATGGGCTCACATTTTAAAATGTGTTGTCTTCATTAGGTACCTCTCTAGGCTGAGGATCATTTCAGATGCTGGCGCCCCGGTCTGCACCCTGAATCCAGGAGGCTACCAACTGTAACCTAGAGTTTTATAAAGCTGTCCTTACACTAAATATTACTGTCTAGAAAATGCTGGTCCTTTTTTAATTTTTAAGGTTCACATTCTTCTAGGTCATCGACCAAGTCAGCCACAAACCAACACATACACACCTTTGACCTCTAATAGTATTTCAGCCAAGATCCCATGTGTTGTCATGTTCCTGAGCAGCAGCCCTCAGTCAGAGTCATTGGGAACATGATCTGTACACAGAAGCTGATTGATGGCTGCTTGGTTCATTGACCACCAAGAAGTAAATGAATAACTGTGATTACTATGGCTGCCTCAACAATATTCTGCCAGCCTGGTCACCTCCACGTGGCTCCTTGGTCCCGAAAATTCAGAGACTTGAGGCACTGACTTTAGATGGCTTTGTCTTCCATCTCACAACAAAATGCTTAGCAGAAGTACACATTTCTTGGTTCAAGGCAAGGAGCACCTCTTCTGTAACAGTCCTCTTAGGATGCAGTGGCTGTGAGCCTGTGGGCTCATCAAAGTTGAGAGCATAGTAAGGGCAGCTCTGCAGCCCTCAAACCACAGTACGTGAGGACTGGCACATCCTCCAAACCAGTCCTGGAGATATTTCTTAAGCCCAAATAAACACTAGCCACTTTGCTAGTAAGAATAAAAGTGGGAAGCAAGGACTGAGGCCACACACACGTACACACAGACACACACACAGACACACACCACAGTAGGGCAGGGATTAGGAACCCAGGTCTCAAAATCAGACAGGTAGAGGCCCAGTGCCAGCTCCTCTATCATCAGAGGTCTTTGGGTAAATTATTTACATTTTCTTAGCCTCCGTTTTCCTATCTGCAAAATGGAAATAATAACTTTTCCGTTGGAGAGTACCTCATAAAACAGTGACTAAATGCCTGCTATATAGGCAGAATCTTACCACTATGGCAGGATCAATCACACTCAAGTGGAAAGGTCTGCTCTATGTATTGCTTATATTTCAGCATGCGTTTCTCACCCCTGGTAGTTTTGCTATTTTGGGTCAAATAAGTATTTGCTGGGGGTCTGTCCTGTGTATTGCAGGATGTTTAGCAGCACCCCTAGCCTCGATCCCCTACATGCTAGAAGCATCCCCTCCCCAGTTGTGACAACAAAAAAATGTCTTCAGACACTGCCAGATGTCCCCTGGGGGACAAAACTACTTCCAGTTGAGAATCACTGGTCTAGAGCTTCCTTGCCTTATGGGTCCAGAACTTCACAGCCTCAGAACTGCTTTTCCAGAAACTCAGTCATTAGTTCTTTGGTGGTGCCACATTGATGAGAATTTATTTACTTATCTTTAATGGCCTTACCAGAGAAGTTTTGTTACTTATAAAATATGACCCACATCCTGCTACTGTAAGCATTAGTTTCTATGATTTAGAAAAAGTGCCTTTTTGTTATCAGGAGGTTAGAGGCAGTAAAGAAAGCCAAATTTAGAAATTACCAGGTTAGCACTTCCAGTATTTGCGAGGCCTCAATTCCGGCTAAGACTTTTGAATTTGGGCCACTATGGGTTCCTCTGTGGAAGCCCTTCTGGGAGGTTGTCAGTTGATTCTACAGAATTCAGAATATGGTACTAGAAACACCATGATACTTGGATTCCTGGTTCACCAAGTCAGGTAGTAATGGTAGTAACTGCTATGGTTTATTGAGTGCTTGCTGTATTCCAGGCCCTCTGGTAGCATCTATAAATATTTATCTTATTTATTTAAAAAAATTTTTAATGTTTATTTTGAGAGAGAGAGAGAGACAGAGCATGAGCCGGGGAGAGGCAGAGAGAGGGAGACACGGAACCCAAATTAGGCTCCAGGCTCTGAGCTGTCAGCACAGAGCCTGACACAGGGCTTGAACTAACAAGCTGCGAGATCATGACCTGATCTGAAGTCAGAGACTTAACCAACTGAGCCACCCAGGCGCTCCTATCTTATTTAAACCTTACAGTAACATTATCTCCATTTTATAGAGAAAGAAGCAAATTCAGAAATGCACGTTAATTGGCTCAAGATGCAGTCATAGTGCTGTTCTGGGGACTGATACCCTGGCCACTTTGATTTGGCTATTCATGCTTCAGTCCGCTGCCACACTGCTGTCTGGATGCCCACTCAGCTCTGGGAGTCTGGGCTGTGTCTTGCATGCTACTTGGCATTAGGTAAATAAGTGCTGTGGAAGGAGAGAAGGGAGAAAAGAAGGAAAAAGTTTCAACTCTAAGCCCAGGGTTCTGGTGATAGTTGGATTAGTCTTTGAGCCCTCTGAATCATCAGGCAAAAGGTTAATAATAGCAATAGAATAATCACACTTCCAATTTAGAGAACTTTAAGAATTTTTGAAAAGTGTTCAAATAATATTTATCTCATTTAATTGTCAAAATATTTTTGCGAGCTAGGTAGAGTAGGTATCATACATGAAGTCATCAGCCAGAGAGTGGCGAGAGCTAAAATTCTGATATCTGAACTCCTAGACTGCGGGGAAGGAGAAGGAAGAAGTGCAAAGGAATTAGCACATTATCAGTTAGTAGGAGGAATGAAAATGCTTTATCAAAATTCTTGACTACAGAGATTCAAAAGGAACCAAGAAAGGAGAACTAATTGTGTCTTCATCTACCATGCAAAATGGTTAAGTGTAAGCAAGTTTGTCAGCTATAGAAAAATATTGCAGCTTGATTTCTGTCCTTGCTTACTTCTGCTTTTTTTTCCTTTAAACTTTCTATACCTGGGTTTCTTTTCCTAGTAAAATGTCCAAAATTAGATCTTTTGATTTCACTTCTCTTACTTATCTTCCCTCTGCCCCTTAAAATTAAATGACAATTAAAAATAAACAAAAGAACTGAGAATAATGTCTCAACGTCATTGTGAGCAATACTTTTCATAAGAAACATAGAATTCTTTTTAAATATTTCCTCCAACAAGATTTGGTGTCATTTCTACATAACTCTATGGAGGGCTTTGCTTTACAAAGCAATACTGAAACTAGTCAATCACGCTGATTGATAGGAATTTGTAGAATTTTAATTTACCTTCAATTTGTTGCAATCATGGCCTAAGTTGAATCAACAACTAAGTTGTTCATTAAAAAATATCAAATAGAGAGCATTTAGCAGTAGCTTTCTTAAATATTTTCTTTTTGAAGTTCTCTTGTACAGCTTTCGTAATGTCAGTGGCATTCTGGACATGCATGTCCTTAGTACATTTAAAGATTGTTAACCTAGTTAAGTGTACAGCATTCCTTTTTATCTTGACCTTTTCATTGAATTAAGAAATTCTGTTTGTTTGTTTGTTTTCAACTCAAGTGACTTTTCACAGATTTCTGCTCTGCTCTTAAGAAAACTAAATGTTTTGATCTAATGACACAAACTAATTCATGACTAATGAATTATGTTTCTGTGAAAAAAATGTTCAAGTTGGGCACCCAGAAATCTAAGGAAAAATTTTTAAGTGAAGCCAAGAGATCCTATATGAAATATGCTTACATTAAGTAACAAATGCTTCTTTGAGGTCTGATTAAAATAATAACAATGATGACGGTGATGATGATATAATTGAGGTATTCCTCATCATGGAAACATTAAGTTCCCTCACTCAATGGAATTAAGACGCTCCTTTGACAGTGACATTTCCCTTGAATCCTGCTTCCTCCAGGAGGGAAGTATCTTGTGTACCTTGGGTGTACTTTGTGTGGTGGAACCAGTGAGATGTGGAGGAGTACATGCTTTCTTTGCAGACTCATTCATTCATTCAGTCTCCTAGAAGTATGGCAGCCACTCAATGTAGGGAGGGCCTGTTGGGTGTACATTTGGCATTTTTAGTTCTAAGGATGAAAGTATCTCTGGTTTTCTTTTGCCTTTTCTCAAAACCTTTTCATTATTTATCATAACATCTACAATTATTAATTAATTAATTATCCCCAGTTCCGTCTAGGTTGATTGCTTTGCCAGTATGCTTCCTGACAGTACTGGGGGGTTAAGAATTATTGCTAAAGCCATGGTTGCTTTACTTAAGAGAATGTATATTGTATATGATTTAGTTTATCATTATAAGGCTTCAAAGAAACCTTAGAATATGGAGAGAATGTTACATATAGATACAGAAAATGTGTTCAAAACTGCAGTGGGTTTCTTTCGTACACAGTTATTTTTGAGCAGAAGGAAAGGTGTGTTTTAAAAGTCTGTACCTTAAGAAAGTGACATTTGTTATAAGGGTTTTAAGATCAATTCCCCCTTTCATCATCTGAAATGTATGAGATAATGGTGTTTTTCTTGTATTTAAACGTTGGGATTTGTTCTAAAAACTGGGCACACTTTTCAAATCCCAAAAACATGAAGAACAGCACTTAAATTCCATTCTATGCAGCATCTAGCCAAGGATATTCTTAGAGCATCTCACATATGCTGAAGAATACTAAGATAAATAAAACATGAGGTACCTGGGTGGCTCAGTTGGTTAAGTGTCTAGCTTCTGCTAGGTCATGATCTCATGGCTCATGAATTGGAGCCCGGCATCAGGCTCTGTGCTGACAGCTCAAAGCCTGGAGCCTGCTTCAGATTCTATGTCTCCTTTTCTCTCTGACCCTCCCCTGCTTGCTCTCTGTCTCTCTTTCTGTGTGTGTCTCTCTCTCAAAAATAAAATAGACATTAAAAAGTAAAAAAAGAAATAAAAAAAAAAAAGATAAAGCACAATCCTTACCTGGGGCTAGTAGGATAGGGGGACATTTTAACACGATTTATACAAACTTAAGCTGATTTTTAATCTAAATACATGTTTCAGTTAAGCTTTTTCCTCAACTGCTAAAAATTAACCCACTTAGAGAGTGCGTAACACCACCATTGTAATCATAAAGCCTTTAACAAGGGCTGCCAAGATTAAGCGGCAGTGAAACCACTAAGTTGACTTTCTCCCTTACCTGTTGCATGTTGGGAGTCAAAGTGAAAATAGACTCGGACTGGGGGAAAAGCTCAATGTTTTCCAGGTAGAATGCCAGGCACAGGATCATAAAATGAAGAATAAATATCTGAAGCAAGTTTACAGCTGTCATCTTAGTATCAGGAATCAAATATGCACTGTGCAGAAGTTCCCTGCTTCCTTCTGACCTAGAAGGTGTTTTTCTCACCCGCTTTTATGTGCATGTGTGCATTCGGCTCAAGTGACATCTGAGAATATCAGCAAAGCAGGTTGACAAACAGATCAGACCTATAGGTTGCAAATCTGTTGTTCCAGTAAGAAACTCAGCTAAGATTCCTACTCTTTTTGGAGCCCCTCCCCCAACCAGTTTCCAGTTACTTGTAAGTTTTACAGATGTTGTCAAATAGGCGCAGAAAGAATAACTAGATATAAATTTGATTATAGCTCTAGGATGCCAAAGAACATTCAAGCAGAGACGTGGGAGAGTTTAAGGCAAGGATCTGGGTGACATTGGGATTACTTTTATGGTAAGATGCACTCAGGGTCCATCACAGCTTTCTAACATTGCTATTATTATTATTACTATTATTATTATTATTATTTTATAGCATAAAAAACAACTCAGTTAATTTTATAAGAGTGAGGAAAGTCAAAGGCAGTTTGAGGAGTGACATGAGAAATGAAGGGACAAATGACAGAATTCAGTCAGCGGTTACCTTAGTGAGGGTGAACTGGGGTGCAGGAGCTGTTGTGGACTGACTGGGCCAAGTGCTGTCTGCCCGCTGTGCTGAGGAAGGAAGGATTGAGCCACCAGACCACACTGATCCTCTGGAGGTGGTGATGGCCAGGCTTTCGTCAAGTTCTGAGTACATAGATATGTGAGGAGTCCTCAGCTTCCCACCTGACTCTGAGTCACTCTTGTATGACACTGACTGATGACTAAATCTCTCTTCAGTGGATGAAGGAAGAAGAAGCTGGGGGTCATGTGTTTTCGAAGGAATTGGTAGTATATTCAGTAAATTAAATTTAGCAACTTTCAGAAGGGGCTTAAAAATGATCAATAACATTCCTTTAACACTGAATGCAATCTCTTGACCAAATTCAGTGGTTGAAATAACATGAAAACATTTTGTAAACCGTCGGTGCATTGTTTTAATCATTTAATTTTGAATTATGATTACCGTTCATAATCTCTAGGTTTTTTTTTCTTCCTGTTAACATGTCTTTGCTAATTTAGTACTCTTTGCTTCCCAAGAGAGTAGGTAAGGGACACCAGTCTCTGATGATAATTTTCATCATTTTTTTAAAACACCGATGAGCAAGGAGATCAAAATAATTTAATGAAATCAGGTTCCGTATTTATTTACGAGTCTTAAGGTACATTGAGGAGATCTTACTGAAGTGATTTCTGGGACTAAGATCACTGAGAATAGGAAAGGATGCCCCTTTCCTTCCCAGAGTTGTTCTGTTTCAGAGTTTATCACAATTGACCTGCAATGAAAAATATTGAGGCTGCAGAGGACAAGGGAAGGAAGAGATAATGCTAATATGCGACTCCCTATCCCCCAGGCTACCACCTCCCACTTTAGGCACATAGCCAGGTGCAAACTCCACCTATTGTTTACTTTCATTTTCCCTATATAACAATTTATTGCTTTATGTCTCAGATTGCCCAGGCTTCTGTCTTCTCTCTTTGAAAGTGCAGTTTTTTGTTATTGTTGTTGTTGTTGTTGTGTTTTGGTTTAGCTGCGATGAGCAAATGAATGAACATATCTGTTTAGGTAGAGCTTGGACACTGCTGTTACCCTATAAATTAAATGGGGATGTTTTTTTCTCCAAAAGAACCAAAAACCAAGACTGAAATTTACACAGGTAAAGATGTAGCATGCCCCAAATATGCCAAATACACTTCTTCCCCTTTAACATTCTGCAAGTCAAAGTAAGGCTTAGATAGAAAATCCCTTAGAGAAATAATACATTGACTTAGATCCACATGAAAAAAATATAAATAATTAATATCAGATCCTTTCTGTGAGCAAGTTATTGTCACTGAGAGACGGAACGAGCCATAAACACCTGGGTGGTCATGTAGGAGAGAAGGGAAAAGGGGAAAGAAAAGGCTATGACAGTGGTGTGTTTCTTCCCTTGTCAAATGGCCCCTTATAGGGATTTAAGCAATGGAATCATTTGTCAGCAGTGCCTTATCTGGACTATAACCATATCTACATCCAGATTCACATCTTAAGAGCTAAATTTCCTTTCATTCTATTCCTTAACAAGGCAACCTATGAAAATACTACTTTGTTCAGCACTCTCTCTACATTAGTTAGACTTCTGGTTGTCGAAGATGATGTAAAAAATACAGAACTAATGGCCATTCTGTTTTTTCCCTAGTTCCTTTATAAAGCATAAGACTGCACTGTGGATTTCATTTAAATGTATTCAGTGTTGATAATTGGACTGTAATTTTATAGGTACTGCCATTGACAAAACACTAAACATATGACTGTCCTTTTTCTTCTTAATCTTTGTCTCCCATATTTCCCCCAATTTCTGCCAAACGGTGCCTTCTCCACATTTCCAGACACCAAAACACAAGGAGAATGTTCAGATTCAAGGCTGTCTCTGGTGACATATATCAGGGTTCCTCCAACTGCACCATGCTGGGGTCCAAGCCAGACATAATCACTTACCCCAGCACTGCAGGCTGTGGTGGATCCAGCTCCTGAGTATGGCTGGTGTCACTCTGATAAGGATGGCCAGGAGGGCGAGGCTGTTTATGGAGAGTGCATGTTGGCCTTCCCCTTCCTGGCACAGTATAATCCCTTCTCCAAGGTCACTCTCAGTGGACTGTGTCTTCGTGAATAACTATGAATTGGTATTATGTTTTCACATTTTTAAAAGTATACTTTGTAATGTCTACTTCCTCCTTTTGTCAACAGACAGTGCTCTTATTTCCAGTATAGAGATTCCCCTTTTTATACCAACAATGCCTTTGACATTCGAGCAGCTTAACTGCAAATGCTGCCCAGAAATGCATAGCAAGGCTTGGTCAAAACTAGGAGCTTTGTTACTCATTAGACATTTCCGGACTCCCCATTGTAAGATGAAGCTGGGCTCATCTTTTGTTTCTCTCCTCTGTAAAACCCTTACAGATACTAATAGTTAAGGACTGAATTGTGAGAACATTTAGTAGATTCTTTGAAGAAAGATCTTATTTTCAGAACACACAGCCTTTTAGCTTACTCAAACAAGAGGTCTTGGTTTGAAAGGTGGGGTGAGGAGTATTATATTAGGGAGCATTGTCCTGGAAAGGCGATGGAACAAGAGAGATGAGTGAAGGCTTAATAAGAAAAATGTGACTCGCACAGAGGAAAGGAGGAGGGTCCTCCTTTTGGTGTGACCATCACATATAGAGCATTAAAAAATCGAATGTTCCATGACTTAGGAATGATCATCTTGCCAAGTTTCCTGGTTTCTTCTAATCCAAGACAACTCCCCCACCCCCCGCAAGAATCTTAGCTGAGATGGCTAATGACAAATGAAATTAAGAGCAGACGCCAGATACATTATATTGTGCAAAATGTAACACTGTAGGAAAGAACTCACTGGGATCCATGAAATGGAGAGGAGTCAGAGGTAACTCTTAGCAGTTAGAGATAACTGCCTTCAGAGCCTGTTTTGGGGTATTTTGTATTGTCTGTTCTGTGCCAGGCCTGCATTAGGTTCATGAGATATAAAGTTGAATAGGGCCTTTTCTATTGAAGAACCACTTGCCATTAGCTCACGGAATGCTGATTAGGAGATCCCACAGAGGTTTGCCTCTCCTTGAACGGCCTGCTCCTTGCTGGCTCCCAACATGTGACTCTTATTTGTGATGATTTTTTTTCACTCCTTAAGACTATTTTAGATTGTTGGGGAAAGGATGAGCTCACCTTTTGCTGTGGATATGTGAAACGCTACAGCCTTTTTTGAAAGCTTTCTGGAAACATCTACTAAAATAAAATATACATAATATTTTTTGACCCAGCAACCTCATTCTCCAAAATCCATCCTACAAAAACAAAAGCCAGTATATATGTATATATAAGCAAGATGTGATCCATCTTGGATCACAGGAACAAAGTATTTGCCACCTGAAGTAGGATGGCTGAGTAAACTGTGGTGGATGTGCACACAGAGTATTATTTTGGAGCCATTAAATAGAACAAATTAGAGCTTTACTACTTGGCTTGGAAGGCTTTTCAAGATCTCAGTTTTGTAAAGCAAACAGAGAATCTGCATGTGAATAAGATATTTATGTGAACATGGAGAGAATATGGAGATATATGCATTGGTTTGTTAGTATGGGTCACCGTAGTTAGGTGGCATAGATGCAAAGACATGATGAGGCAAGAGAAAAAGGAAAAGGTTTTTTTAAAGATTACAGTGAGAATGCTATGATTCAGCACAATGGCAACTAAGGAAAAGTCCCTTCCAAAAAGCACCAAAAACAAAAAATCTTCAATCTAATAGAGCTTTCACATCTAATTACCAATGTACAGGAAATATAGAGAATAGAGGAAACAGATTAAACTATACCCTGGAGGTCTTATCAGCAAACCAACGTGGGCAATTCTAAGGACAAATAACTTGGTTTATTTAATAGAAATAAATTGCACAGACAAAACACATGGAGAGGAAATCTATTGACTAAAAGATGTAATAACCATATGCAATATATAGAAATTACTAGGATCCTGATTCAAAGAAACATACTTTAAAACAACAATAAATCCATTTGAAGCAATTTTTCTGAGACAATTAGCAATTTAGATAATGGAATAGTTTATTCTATTAAGTAATTATTATTAATTTTCCAGATGTGATGATGGTATTAGGGTTATTAAAAAAAAGAATGCTTGTTATTTAGATTAATTACTGAAATATTAATGGATGAAATAATGTGATGTCTGGGAATTGTTTCAAAATACCATAATAGTGTGAGAGGTGGAGGTGTGTGTGGCTGAGCCAGGATTAGCCATGGGTTTATGCTGGACCTGGCGGTGGGTACCTGGGAGTTCAGGATACTAATCTGTCTTCTTTTATGTGTATTTGGAATATTCTATTTTAAAAAGTTTAAAACATGATACAACCACACTTTTTTATTTATATGCAAGTTTTTACAAATGTGTGTAGTTTTAGAAAGATGATTATACACACACACACACATAAACACACACACATAATCAATGGTCTTCTGAATTAAAGTTCAAAACTGAATTAAGCATTGTAGAAGTGGGGAGGGGCATACTGATACTAGTTTCTGGTCTCATAACTGTGCCTGGAATGAATAGCTTATAAAGAACAGACCACTTACCTAATGGAAAGTGTAGTTTTGTTGTAGGTTTTTTACACTTCTAAATATACTTTCTTTTTTAAAAATTTTTTATGTTTATTTGAGAGAGAGAGAGAGGCAGAAGAGAGAGAGAGGCAGAAGAGAGAGAGAGAGAGAGAGAGAGAGAGAGAGGCACAAGCGGGGAAGGGAGGGAGACACGGAATCTGCAGCAGACTCCAGGCTCCAAGCTCCAAGCTGTCAGCACAGAGCCCGATGTGGAGCTCAAACCAAAAAACCGTGCAATCATGACCTGAGCCAAAGTCAAACGCCAAGCCCACTGAGCCACTCCGGCACCTCTTCTAAATATATTTTCAAATTTTCCCTACATCTTTGTCATAATGATATTTAAAAACTAAGACACCTCATTGCTATTTTATGAAATATATCAGATGCTTTCCTTATAGTCATCGAGTTGAAATTGTATTTGTAAGCACCCAGATGTCAAATCAAGTGCTTTGGCTATTAATCAACAAAACTTGTCAGGTCCCAAGTATTTCTTGTGCAAAATAATCTGCCAGTTGTTACGAGAAATACAAATAGGGAACAAACTTGGCCATCAACAAGCTTTCAATGTCTGGAACAATTGTTGCTTTTATTGTATTGTATTGTACTATATTGTATTGTATTTTTTAAAATACTCTTAAGTAATCTCTACACCCAATGTGGGGCTCGAAATCACAACCCCAAGATCAAGAGCCATGTACTCTATAGACTGAGCCAGCCAGGTGCCTGACAATTATTGCTTTTAAACCTAAATATCTTTATCATCTAGATCCACTGAATTCATTTAGTTTGCAAGATTTATGGACACTATTCCATTGATTGAAATTTGTGAAATGCTATCAGCCTTTCTGATTTTCTGAATATAATGCTCCTGTCCTGCTTCAATACAATTAAGTACACATGGCTTTTTGGTGATTGTTTCTTTTTAAAGGTGAATTATTAGTTTGAGAGCAAACTGCCTAGAAGCTAATTTGAGTGTAAAACATCACATCATGGGAATGACCATGTTGTTGTTAATGCTATTAACGAAACCCTACCAAAAATAAAAGACATGTCCTTGTTATAATAGCCTGTTCAACTTGATTGGCTATAGATGCAGAAAATGACCCACAGTGAAGTATACCTGACCTAGTACAGGTCAGCTTCCCAGCCACTAGTGGCCCTCTGATGCAATGCCAAACATTTGTTAAATAAATGTCTCAAGTGAGCTTTTGTCTTATCTTTACGATGTCCTGGGAGTACTGCCTGACAGCTTCTCGAAGTGAGGGACTGGTTTTTCCAGCTTCTCCCTGAATGAGAGCCTTTTCTTTGCTGAACAGGGGGTGCAGGACCTGGGTTTTGGCTCTGTTCCATCTGTATGGAGGCTTGTTTAACATTTAAACAAAATCTCAATAATTCAAATAAATTTTTTTACTATTCTTTTAGTTATGTTATTAAATAAAAGTAGTATAATGTCATCAGAGAAAATAAACAGAAAAAAATCATTACTCATTTGACAAATCAAGAGCAATCCTAACAAAGTTCAATTTAGTTTGCCAAGCACTGTGCTACAAACATTATCTCATTTAATTCTCTTAACAACCCTATCAATTGTTAAACTGTCAACTAATTTAGAGTTGAGAAAGTGGAGACTCAGAGAGAAATAATTGGTCCAATTTACTTACCTAGTTATTCAGACCCATATCTGTCTTACCTCAGAGTCCATATCAGTACACTCATGATCACTCTCACTATGTAGGGTACATTCATTTTGCCTTTTATTCCTATGATCTGTGTTTGTTTGTCTGCCTATGTTTTGTATTCATTTATTTTTTACCAAAACAGCGTCATATGTATTATTGACTGCTTTCTAAAAAAATAACCATAAACTTATCCAGAACACTTTCTGATCTCAATAAATATTCTTTTGTTCAGTGATTTAAAAAACAAACATTTGTAGTGTATTCTGTCATATGGGTTTGATTGGCTAACCTCCCATAGTCAGGCATTTAGACTGCTTCTAATTTTTCATTATTTAAAAAAATTTTAATTTTTTAAATGTTTATTTATTTTTGAGAAAGAGAGAGAGAGAATGAGCAGGGAGGGGCAGAGAGAGAGACACACACAGAATCTGAAGCAGGCTCCAGGCTCTGAGCTGTCGGCACACAGCCCCATGTGGGGCTTGAACTTGTGAACTGTGAGATCATGACCTGAAGCCAAAGTCAGATGCTTACCCACCTGAGCTACCCAGGCGTCCCTAAAGAACATCTTTATTTCTTTTTTTTTTTAATATTTTTATTTATTTCTAGGATAGAGAGAGACAGCGTGAACAGGGGAGGGTCAGAGAGAGAGGGAGACACAGACTCTGAAACAGGCTCCAGGCTCTGAGCTGGCAGTCAGCACAGAGCCCGACGCGGGGCCCGAACCCACAAACCGCGAGATCATGACCTAAGCGAAAGTCGGACGCTCAACCGACTAAGCCACCCAGGCGCCCCCCTAAAGAACATCTTTAAATGAACATCTTCACACACATCTGATGTTTACTTAGGACAAATTCCTAAATGTGTACCACTTATGCATGTTTAAATGGTCCAGGTTTCTGGTAGACTGTTTCAGTAATGGATAAGCCTTCACATATCCATGTCCATGTGTGTAGTCCCTTCCCATATTGAATCTGGGTTTGGCCATGTGACTTATATTGACAATGGGTCATCAGTGGGAGTGATGCGAGGACAGGTTTTAAAATGGCACATTAGAGCCTGCCTATTCATAATGCTGTCACCGCATAAAGTCTGGGATATGTTGCTAGTGTCCCACGAGACAGCTGTCTGCCAGCAGCAAACCACCAAACCTGTGAGTGGGCCGTCTCAGACCATCAATCTGTTGGTCCACGAGACCATCAGTCACCAGAAAATGGCAGCCTGGTGCATGAACCTCAGTGAGACACCCCCACTCCCAGCCCCAACCCAAGCTGGCAGAGCCCATCACAATGCTTAACTCACAGAATTGTCAGCAAATAAAGTGGTGTTTTCAGGCACTATGTTTTTGGGGGTGGTATGTTGTATAACAAAAGCTAACTGATACAAGATTGATAAGTTTGATACATATTTTATGCAAGGTTATTTGCAATTCCAGGATGGAACAAGACACTGGGAAGGTTTGATAACATTATACCTGCCAGTAAGTGGTTTCTTAGTCTTTACTAATTATCAGGTCATTTACTATGAATTTTCAATATGCAAAACATCTTTTAATTTCCTTGGCATTTCCATTAATTTTGCAGTAAGAAACAGTTTATATGCTTCCCTATTTAAAAAGCAAATTATTTGTGGTTCTCTGGACAAAGACAATGTTCTATATTTGCAAAGTATTGAAAAATTATTTAATCATTACTATAACAGTACCAATAGCTTTTAAAAATGATGAAAGCTTGACCTTTCTTTCAGCTGGGATGCTTTCAGGACTTTTCCCCTCTGTCCTTGTAATTTGCCATTTTTTGCCAGGAACTAACCAAATATGGCTCTGTTTTTATTGAACTTCAATCTTCACACTTCAAATTTTTTCAGCTCCAGAAGTTAATTTATTTCAATGATGATTGCTTCAGTATTTTTTGGCTTTGTTTCTTCCTTGGAGAGCCTTATAATTCTTATGTCTCTATTTTCTATCACTTTTATTTATAATCTCTATTTCATCATTTTCATATTTTTATCCTCTTCCTCTGCAATCTGGAGTAATTCCCACATTTGTGTAATATGTCACTGATTCCATATCCTACAGTGTTGGAATATGGTTTACTACTTGCAATGAAGATCTTAATTCTGATAGTATATTTTTAGTTTCTTGTTTTTCTTCCTTATTGCATTCTGTTATCGTTCCATGTCCTTGTTGTGTCTCCTCATATCTTTTACTTCTATCTCTCTGAATCTGTGTTTTCCTATTTCCTGTCTTCCTATTCAGATTGCTGAACAGTTTTCTAAATTTTTGTGTGAAAGTCACTTTCAGATCTGTGTGCCTGTATTAGTTTGCTAGTGCTGTTCTGACAAAATACTACAAACTGCGTGACTTAAACAATGGGTATTTATTTTCTCACCCCTCTGGAGGCTGGAAGTCCAAGGTTAAGGTACTGATGGGGTTCAGTCCTTCTGAGGCCTCTCTCATTGGCTTGCAGATGGCCACCTTCTCCCTATTTCCTCACATGGCCTTTCCTCTGTGCTTGCTCAGACATGATGTCTCTGTGTGTCCAAACTTCTTTTTTTTTATAAGGACATTAGTCAAATTGGGTTAGGGCCCACCCTAACAGCCTCATTTTTACATAATCACCTCTTTAAAGGCCTTATCTACAAATACAATAACATTCTGTGGTACTGGAGATGAGAGTTTCAACATAAGAATTCTAGAGGGACACAATTCAACCCATAACAGTACCTTGGTTATAAAAATGACGTTCCCTTTTTCTCAATGCTTAGCTCTACCATTTACAATTCTAAATTAACCTTTACTTCCTGCTTGTGCTGAGCCTAAAGATCACCTAGAAATGAAAGCTTATTGTCTTTTCTAGTCTTTTCTGAGCATGCATGCTGCCCTGGGCATGCACATAGCTTTCTAGATTAGTAGTATACTCAAGAGCTTTTCAAAGCCCTTATTCTCTGAGGAATATCACTCCCCAACATTTCTTCCTGTCTTTTGTCATGTCTATTGTTTGCTTCAGCTGTTAATTTTTGTCCCAGGTGGCAGCCCTTGACTGTCAACATTTTTGAACAACATCCTCTACCCTAAGAGGGTTATAAGTTAGGCGAAACAAAGGCAGGCTTTCTGTGATAGTTCTTCAGGGAAACCACAGACAGGTCAAAACAAATGTGATTCCTTGAGAATAGTTTCTCTACTCCCTCCATACCATGTGTTCATACTGAGGATTCAAGCTGCCATCTTAAAAACTGCCATTGTGCCGGGGAAAGGGACGGGATAAGGCTAAATCAAAATGCAATGGAGTTCTCTTACTCTGTTCTAGTGACCTTTCTCCTAGTTAAGTGCTCACTTGATTGACCCTTGCCTGTCTTAACAGAATTCCAATAAGGTTGGTTTCTACAGTTTTTTCCAGATTATTTGGTGCTTTGGGGAAGCACAAGCCCCTTCAGGTCCCTACTCTGCCATCTTCACTGATGTTATCAATCTGCTTGGATGATGATTGAAGTCCTTTTGTGTATCTCCAACCAGGTAGTAGATTGATCCAAATACTACAAATTTACTTTCTACAGTCTAACATACTCTCTTCCTTGATGATTGTGGAGGATACTGGCAGAGTTGTTTTTTGTTTGTTTGTTTGTTTTTTCTGGCTCAATGTGTGTATCTCTGTTATGCTGAAAAGATGGACTATCTGAAAAACTTGGTTTCCAGAATCTGCCACTAGAGATTCTTCTGGTTTTTAATGTACATTTCTGGCAGTCATATTTTAATCTCTTTTGATGATTCCTCCTTCTTTGGTCCAACCTTAAATGATAGAGTCCTTTCAGGGATCAATTGGAGATTTTTTTTTTCAGTTTTATGCTCTTCTAGGGCATTTTATTTTATTTTTTTAGGTGTTTATTTATATTTGAGAGATAGAGACAGAGCATGATTGGGGGAGGAGCAGAGAGACACAGAGACAGAATCTGAAACAGGCTCCAGGCTCTGAGCTGTCAGCACAGAGCCCTATGTGAGGCTCAAACCTATGAACCGTGAGATCATGACCTGAGCTGAAGTCAGACAGTTAACCAACTGAGCCACCCAGATGCCCCTCTTCTAGGGGATTTTAGATCCTTCCAAGACTGTTAATACCATAAATACTCTAATTATTCCAAAATTAATATCTCCAGTCCTGTTACTTATTGAATTCCAAACCCAGTTGTTACTCAGCATTTCTCCTTACATCTCACAATATCCCAGAATAAACATAGTAAAAACTGGACACTTAGCTCTCACTCTTGAAATAATTTTTCTCCTTAGTTCTTTTCTATATCACTAAATGACACTTCTATTCATCTAGTCATTTCTTTGAGAGATTTTGTAGTCGTCTTTGACTTAACACTCCTGACCAACCCAAACCTATTACATTTAATAATTAATACATAATAATTAATAATATATATATTTCTTGAAAGTGGTCAATTCTTGACAACTCTATTAGTATGTAAGATAAGCTGCCATATCATAGTTTTGCTCATATTATTCCAATAGCTTCTACTTGTTTCTCTGCTTCCAAACTTACCCCCTACAACTCACCCTGCAATTTTACGGTGAATGTTTAAGAGCACAAGTCAGATCCCATCACAATTCTTTTCAATTGTAACCCATCAATGTGACTTTCATGGTCTTTACATGATCAGCCCTCCACATACCTGTTTAGCCATGGGCCATCCCATGTTTTCCTTTTCTCACCACTCTTCAGCCATAGTGGCCTCCTTGTAGTTAGTTTAATCTATAAGTTCTCTCCTGCCTTGGGATTTAGTATGAGCTATTTTCCCTCAGCTCTTGTTGTCTTCCTCTCACCCTTTTCCTGGCTAATTCCTTGGCATCCTTTCCTTAGGCCAGCCTTCTCCAAATTCACAATCTAAGTTCAAATGCTCTCTCTGACTCTCCCATAGCCTCTTGAACTTTTCCCTGATAGACCTTATGACCTTTTCTATGGTTATTTGTATGATTATTACTTATTACTGGTTCTCCTTAGGACTATAAACTTCATGAGACCACGTCTGTTTTGCTCTCTATCCATAGTGCCCATCAAGATGCCAAGTTAGTAGTAATTGATAAATAAATATTTATTGCATGAATAAATGAAAGAATGGGTGGATTGGGGGTCAGAAGCATTCCTAGTCTGGTTCTTTCCAAGGAGCTTTAAGTGTTTCCTATGCATCTGCCCACATTCCAGTAATGAGAGTAAATCCCTAATTTCCCTTATTTTTCTCCCTCTTGTACGTGTCAGGAATGTGGTCAACTTTGTTCAAAGACTTTGCTCTGGGGTGGAAGAACTGAACACCAAGATGAGTGAAGGGCAAAAAAGGATTCAAGATGCTCAAGATGAACTGATAATTGCCAATGAAGAAGGAAAAAAAGCCATGGGATTATTTAGGAAGTTCAAAAAGCCATGGGTTTATAAAAATGATTTATCAGAGATGTTATAATAATATTAATGAAACAAAATGAGAGTAAAAGACACTGGAATTAGAATAAAATTCAATAGCTGTGTCAAAAAACACAGCTGCAGATCCTTACAAGGGAAAATGAAAAAATGTTAATCTGTAGTGCCTGGGTGGCTCGGTCAGTTAAGTGTGTCTGACTTCAGCTTAGGTCATGATCTTCCGGTTTGTGAGTTCAAGCCCCAAGTTGGGCTCTGTGCTGACAGCTCGGAGCCTGGAGCCTCCTTCAGATTCTGTGTCTCCCCCTCTTTCTGCCTCTCCCATCTCATGCTCTGTCTCTCTCTGTCTCTCAATAATAAATAAAAATGTTAAAAATTTTTTTTTATTTAAAAAAATGTGAATGCAATGAGAGTGTGAAAAAAAGAGGAAGTGGCTTCATGGAGTTGGAAACTATAAGTACATTAGGTGCTTAGAGATTTAAGGTGATACTTGAGAAGCAACATTGAAAATCATGAAGAAAGATATGCAAATAGTATTGCTGTGAATTTTATCCCTATTTTTAAATTTAAATGGGAATGTTTTGGAATTTAGGACGTATTAGGAGATACCCGAAATTACACATGGGGTTTCATGCATGAGAAGGTATAAGTATACTTATAAGTATTATACACTATTTTGTTATACACTATTAAGATACCAGTTTGATCACACATGGTCCCAGAACACTCAAATAGTAAATAAAATGTAATCAGAGGTTAAAGATTGGTCCTCAAACATTATCACCAGTGATGTCATGCTTATCTGTGATCTCACTGATATAAAACCACATCCAAACCTCGTGGCTACTGAACAATTTGGCATAGTTTCCTTAACTATGAGCTGTTTGCAGCTACCAGGTTAAGCACTACTGATGATTTTTTTTTTCAGGCTCTAAGTAGAAGCAGGAATCTCAGCAGGAGTTGGAGAAACCAGCTCAACCTTAAAGTTGTGCCAAAAGCTGGTTAACCCTGCTTTGAGTAAGTCACAGCAGCATTTATCTGCACCAGAGCCTTTTCAGTAAGGTTACAAACTGGACCATGGTTCTAGGATGGGAAGTTTGTCACTTTGTGTGGCTGGCCTAATTAGGTATAGATATTTTACAAGACTAGATATTTTGCAAGACTAATAAAAGGAAAAGGAAGCAGGGGCGTGGAGGAGAGAAAAGCTTAATGCTGTACCAGTAAACTTGAATTGGCAGTGACACATCAGGAATCAGAGCAAGGGAGGAGGGGGAAGTCAATAATCACTTAGGCGGGGGATCACTCAGAAAAGCTGTGATAAGTGATTGGAATGAAGATTTGAGATGAATCATCGAGGAGTCACGTAGCTGGACTGCTTTTTTCCTTATTTCCTTCTCTTAATTTCTTGTCTCATTTTCTGAATTCTTTATGATAAGATCTGCAGAATGTATAAAATTTTGTGTATGTGTGTATATACACATGTGTGCATTTGCCTATACCTCCTTGAAGGGTAATGATGCAGTGTAGGTTCTAGAACCATCTAGAAATGCAAGGAGTATCAGTTAACATATATCTCATCGCATATCCTAGAAATGGTGACTTTCGCAATAAGAGCAATTATTTCACATTACGTGAAATCTGGAGGTATTTGGTTTTAGGGTTGTTTCAGTGGCCCAATCCTATTATCAAGGCCCAGGCTGTGTCTATCTTTTTGCCCTGCTATTCTCAGCATGTAGCTCTTCAGCTTTTGGTATGTCACCTCATAGTCACCAGATATAATTCCTTGAAGCCTGGCTTAGAGGAAATTACTAGAACACAGAATATAATGTATTATGAGTTGGGCTTCTTTGGCACTTGCACACACAAAGACGTACACACACTCCATACACATCCATTTATATATATTTATATTAAAATAAATTATATTATTTTATAATTTATATAAATATAAATAAAATTTATAATTTATATAAATATATATAAAATATATTATATTATATGTATATTGATATTAAAAATAAAGACATACACAACAGTCCAGAAGAAAAAAAAGGAACTC
This sequence comes from Hyaena hyaena, assembly GCF_003009895.1. NCBI lineage: Eukaryota > Metazoa > Chordata > Mammalia > Carnivora > Hyaenidae > Hyaena > Hyaena hyaena. The sequence continues at coordinate 874,869 of NW_024080950.1, read as the reverse complement.
GTGGGTGTCATTTGTACATGCCCATAAAAGACATGCGAAGCCTCGAAATGAATTTTTGACAATTCAGGCAGCCACCCTTCCATCCTCAATAAGGAAGTGAGGATGTGTCAAGTCTGCTACTGTGGGATGGGCTGTGGTCTAAAGTTAAGGGGGGCTGGCAGCATCCTGGGAGAGAGAAGTATGGACACTGACATGAGGTCTGCTGAAAGCCCTGAGCCAGACTAGGAAACTTCCTGGTGTTACCGCAGCAGCCTTGACATTTCTAGCAGAGCCAGATGCAGATTGAATTCGGCTGTAAGTCCTTTGTTTTATCCTACCTTAGTTTGAGGTTTGATGCTCATGACCAGGGTCCTCGAATTAATCACTCTTCACCAATGTTATTTAAAAATGTGACATTCTCTCTGCACTGTTTCAATTCTAAATTGTTACACCATTTTCCTGCAGGTAAAATTAATAAATAAATAAGGTGAAGCACTTTATCACTGAAAAAAAATTGTAACATTTTCAAATGTGTGCCTAGACAAGTCAGTGAGAAGCAATGGATTAGTAAATCAGGTCTCAAAAACTCACTGCTTGAAAACTTTAAAGTTAAGTCTCCTGTGTATTAAGGAGTCATCCAGAGTTAGTAAGAGTGGAACTGGGGAGCTCTGAACTGTCGTCTGCAAGAGAGCAGTAAAAATAATGTGCCTTCGAGTTTTGTCCTCAAAGCTAAACTAGTTTGTCAACCGCCCCCTGGATTGAAAAGCTTACTGAAAAGAGAATTGGATTTTGGTTTTCTAAGTCTATTGGATTGTTGTTCAAAGATACGATTGACTAATTTGGTAAAACTCGTTCCTTGTTGCCAAGATTTGTATTAAGAATGAATTGCCTTGTGTTAAACTAGGGAGTAGCAGATACTCCCTCACACTAATACGCTGTTTATAACCACTTGGCAGAGATCATTGTGACCTCTGCTTGACTATGGTTTCCAAGACTGATACATCACTTTAAGAAGGGAGGTATCCTGGGTGAAGCTGCAACATGAAAACCCAGTCATGAGAACTCAGTTTTCCTAAAGTCTCAGCAGGCTTGCCCCTCTCCAGTGAGAGATGAATTCATTTTACAATTCAAATGACTGCTCAATGCCATAGGCACAATCACTTGGTAATGAATGTTGTTCTGTAGCATTGTCTCGGATTTCCTTTTTCTTGTTTTTCTCACCTATTCTTCTCCCTTTTCCATTTACTAATGTTCCCTCATTATTTCTACAGATATGTGTGCAACAATGAGCCTTCAGGGGAAGATGAGAACTCAAAGGTATGAGAAAAGATTTGCTCATGAATGAAATTTATATTTTTGTGTCAGTTTTCCTCGTTAGAGAGGGAAACAGAAGTAGAAATTCTGGCCAAGTACTGACAGCTGAAGAGATAAATAGTTGTGGAGTTCAATGTATTTCATCAGGTAATTGTAAGCTACAACTTGCTAAGAGTGTGATGAAGAGGTCTCATTTGGTGTTGTTAATTCTATAGGGGGAGGATAAAATATCTAACAATATACTGAGGTTACTCAACTCACTATTTTTAACTTTTGTCTCCACAACTATCTTAAAAGAAGCATGAAGACCATCACGAAGTGTTTTATGTGCCAAGTGTTTTACTCTAAATGGCCAACCAAGTGGGGTCTGGAGAAGTCCCAGGAGCCAAAGCCAGACGTGATATAGGGTTGGAGCAGACTGTCTAGGAGCCAATGGGGATCTCAAAGACTGTTCAGATTAGAGCCAGCTTTTGGGAGAAGGGGACTGGAGCTGCCTCTAGGTTTAGGACTACTGGGCTGTACCACCGAGTAGTAGCTTCAGGCTCCACCACACAGCACTTGTCTGCATTAGGATAGGCCGGGATTGCAATGCAGACAGACTTCAAATCCATAGAAATTTTGCCTGTGATGTCCAAATGATGGTTCCATAGTTTTTGCAGAAACCAAAACCTCCTGGGAGAAAAGCACTAACTGAACCACAACTGGTATTTGGAAAACATTCAAAACCTGTAGATAAATTATCAACAGTAGCCAAACTATGGAAAGAGTCCAAATGTCAATCAACTGATGAATGGATAAAGAAGATGATATGATATATACATCTATATATATATACAAGTGTATGCATACACATACACACACACTTATCTAACTATATAAGCCATCAAAAAGAATGAAATATTTTTAATTTTTAATAAACTTTTAATAAAAATTTTAATAAATTTTATTAAGCATCTTTATAGGTATTACTTTTTGTCATATATTTTATTCTTTTCATTTAATAAATTATATAGGAAAAAGCAGTTTGCTTTTATTGTATACAATTGAGAAGATGAAGAAAAGCACCAAGAAGATAAAACTCATGCACATTCAGATTCTGTTTTTTTATTTTTTATTTTATTTTTAAATAGTTTATTGTCAAGTTGGTTTCCATATAACACCCAGTGCTCATCCCCACAAGATGCACATTCAGATTCTTATAACGTACAAGTAATCATGTTTACTTTTTCATGTTTTTTCCTCTAGTGTTTTTTACATGTCTACAAAAAAAAAAATGAAGAATATACTGACTTTGGTAGATGCAAAATATACAAAACTCACCTGACTGTCTATCTGGAGAAGAATCACAGGATAAGGAAAGGGGAACAGAAAAATGTAGGTTATTGTTCACAGTGTTCTGCTGCACTAATATTGGATCATCACTGCACAACCATATGGTCATTTTTTTTGGATATCATTGACTTACTGGGAAGAGAAAATATGGGCTATTAATATCTTTTTTTTTTAATTTTAATGTTTATTTTTTAGAGAGAGAGAGAAAGAGACAGAGCATGAGCAGGAGAGAAAGAGACACAGAATCCAAAGCAGACTCCAGGCTCTGAGCTGTCAGCACAGAGCCCGATGTGAGGCTTGAACTCAAGAACTGTAAGATCATGACCTGAGCTGAAGTTGGACGCTTAACCAATTGAGCCACCCAGGCGCCTCATCTAACCACCTACTTTAAAATGGCCACACTCCTTCTCACCTCACAAATATACATACGCATACCCCCTATCATAGTCTTTTTCTGTAATGTTTTTCTCCATAGTATTTATCACCATCTGCATGTCTGTTGCTCTTATCGTTTACTATCTACCTCTCTTGCCTCCCACACCTGAGGGCAGGAATTCTCATCTGTTTTGCTCATTCTTGTATCTCAGAGGTTAGAATAGTATTTGGCACATAGTAAGCACTCAAAAAGTGCTTCAGTCGAAGCTTTAACTGGAGGACAGCAGGGACCACAGTCCTACCTGTTTTTAAACCAGAAACCATAAAGAAAAACTCACCTACTGCTTAAATAAAATAGGAATGATAAACTTGGTATTCATCCTGCCCCAGCTGGTCAAGGAGTCAGTGTCGAAGGAGCAGAGGAAGATTAGTTACTAAACCTCCAAGGGGTTCAGGACAGCTCATGCATCTACAAGATGAGGTGGTTGAACAGAACATCTGCAATATTGCTTCTGATTCTAACATTCTATTTTTATTATTTTCCTTTATATCTACATTCCACATAAAGAAAAGGCTTAGGACACTAGGGCCAGGGAGAAGCTCATTTTCACTTTGTGAGTGTTAGCAACAATTTTATGACAACAAAGGTCACAAAATTCTACCAAGAATCTTCTCCCATCTAAAGCTACAGACAGCTGTGCTGTCTCTTTGGTTTGGTGTAGAGCAAATTTCTTTTGCCTGCGTTCTAATTGGTGCCAACCCAATATTATTACATTTGCATTGCCTCAGATGTCAACTTGTCCCAGGACTTCTCAAACTAATTCAGATGGAGGGAATATCTTAGAAAACTTTCTTGTGTTTGTTGCTCTTGATGTATTGAAATTTTAACATATTCATATAAAACTACACAATTGGGGCTAAATCATAAACCATTGTATATGTAGATTTCAGTAGAGACAAATAGAGGATACTGAATTTTTAAAAAGTTTATGGCAGGAAAGTTTTAAATTAGGAAAATTTGATCTTATCATTAATTTGATCTTATTTTCTGCAAAGTGGGAAGCACTGGCCCATCACCTGCATTTCAGAGCCTGGGATGGAAGTTCAGCATAGAGTGATTAGGAGCATAGGTTCTAGACCTATTAGTTATAAGACTTTGGGTGGGTTATTTAACCTCCCTGTGCTTCATTTCCCTCAACTATAAAATGAGTATGATGATGATAGCACCAAACTCCTATGATTATTGAGAAGTCCAGATAAGGAGGTACAAAATAGACTCTTCAACTGAGCCAGGTACCCAACAAGGGCTTGACCAGAATTGGCTATTATTATTCATCACTGGAGGCCACAGTGAGGTGCTCTTAGGAAATGGTTAGCTCAGGCAGGGAGAGAGATAAAAAATAAGAGCATTTGAGAAAAATGTTAGAATTAATAAGAAGGGAGAAGAACAGATATGGACAGCAGGAAACCACTGGAGAAGCCACATGTGTTTATTTGATTTGGATTTCTGTTAGTTTAAGCCTTTAAAAAGATCATTTACCTGGTGGGGAGAGCCTGAGGTTGTTGACTGTTGAGGCCAGAGTACAGGGGTCATGTGAGCACTCAGAGTTTTGAGCAAAAAGGCTTTGTCACATGTTCTTTCAGTCATCTATCTCCATGCAATTCTGGGGCAGGGTCAGGAATATCAGGGGCCTGCAATGTAAGGACTTTCCAAGAAGAATCTTTCAAATTGAGGGGAAAAGTTTAAAGGTTTTGTGGGTTTTTTGTTTTTGTTTGTTTTTGTTTTTGTTATGTTTTAAAGTAATATCTTAAGACCAAGGGCCTATGAAAAGAAGAGCTGGATGTAGCCAGAATCACAATGCTTTTGCAGGGTGCAGGGGGTTGGGTAGGGAAGGAGCACCAGTGTCTCATGCCTTCTTTCAAGGGAATCCACACCTTCCAAAGCCTGTTGAAACCCTCAGATAGCTTCCCAAGCCCACTGTGTGTTTGGAGTCATGGTTTTCAGTGTATTCAACCTTTCCTCAGATGTCACTGAACTGTGCTCAGGCTGGCCTTCAGGGCATTGACCCATCAGCAAATAGATAATGTTTTAGAAAAAGCTCAAATTCTGTTCAGTGTTTAGTAATGATGAAAACTGAAGTTGGAAAAGGTTGTAAAGCCTTTGACTCTCCACAGTAGTGTCCATTGTTTCTCTGGCTTCCTCAAGTTCACACTCACAGGTAAGTGATTTCTACTGTCTACAGCATTTGAGGACTATGTTCTGCAAGTCCATTTGCTCCAAGTTTTACCTTGTGGGGTATTGTGTTTCTGATTCAATAAAGGCTGTCTTCTTGTCATGCAATAAACAATACCATAATGCTTGAATAGGGACTTGCAGAGTACGTTAATAATTTCATAATATGATATTCAATACAAGCGACTCTTGGTTATTCTCATTTATAGCAATGTTATGCATCAGTTCTTTTGAGAATGTGTGTGTGTGTGTGTGTGTGTGGTGCATGTGGTGTGTGGTGCAAATGGTGAATGGATTGAATAATCTGCCCAAAGTAAAAATGTTAGTAAGCTTTTTTTTAATCTTGGCTTTATGAAAGTACAATTCTGTTTGCACTTATAACCACAAATCCCATCTGGGAAGCTGGTGCTGGTTTAATACAGAACTATACTGACATTATCTTTTCTCTAATACCATGCTCATATCCTCATTCTCCCAGTTTTCAGTTAATTTAGATACTAAAAAATATGAACTCTGGATGCATGGCTAGAAGGGGAAATGGTTTCTAGAAACTAATTTCCGTTTTTAGGTTTCCCTAGCCAGTAGAAATCACATGTTGGGGATGATTTGAACACATCAGTCAAATATCATTCATGTTTAAGACTGGGAATAAGGTGCGGTATTTTCAAATGTTTTGAGGGAAAAATAGTTTACTAGACATATTAGAGACAAATTATAATGACTGCCCAAAAAACTCTAATAGTGGTTATATTAAACTTTTGAAGTATTAGCTTATTTGTAGGCTCTTGTTTAATAAAGGTTCTTTCTGTGTGCAGCCACAACCCCCACCTCATCCCCACATCTCTACCCCACTGCTCCAGACTTGGCTACCCTCCTCCTGTGCCCTGTAACACTCTTCAATTATCCCTGGAGCCTGCATTTCTCTGCTTGGGAGTTACTGTTCACATGCCCTTTCCCCCTTTTGATTGTAAGCCCCTTGAATAATTTGTGTGTCTCCCTATTGAGAGTAATGGTGACAAATATTTGCTGATGGATGCTTGAATAGATTAGGAAGCATTATAGGAAAAAAATTGCCCACTCCATGGTTTGCTTTATTTATTTATTTATTAAATAGTTTATTGTCAAGTTGGTTTCCATATAACACCCAGTGCTCATCCCAACAAGTGTCCTACTCCATGCCCATCACCCCCCTCCCCCTCTCCTCAACCCCCATCAACCCTCAGTTTGTTCTCAGTATTTAAGAGTCTCTTTTGGTTTGCCTCCCTCCCTCTCCTTAACTAGTTTTTTCCCTTTCCCTCCCCCATGGTCCTCTGTTAAGTTTCTCCTGTTCCACATATGAGTGAAAACATATGGTATCTCTCCTTCTCTGCCTGACTTATTTCATTTAGCATAACACCCTCGAGTTCCATCCATGTTGCTACAAATGGCCAGATCTCATTCTTTCTCATTGCCATGTAGCATTCCATTGTATATATAAACCACATCTTCTTGATCTATTCATCACTTGATGGACATTTAGGCTGTTTGCATGATTTTGGCTATTGTTAAAAGTGATGCTATGAACACTGGGGTACATGTGCCCTTATGCATCCGCACTCTTGTATCCCTTGGGTAAATTCCTAGCAGTGCTATTCCTGGGTCAAAGGGAAGTTCTATTGTTAATTTTTTGAGGAACCTACACACTGTTTTCCAGAAGGACCGCGCCAATTTACATTCCCACCAACAGTGTAGGAGGGTGCCCATTTCTCCACATCCTTGCCAGCATCTAGAGTCTCCTGATTTGTTCATTTTAGCCATTCTGACCAGTGTGAGGTGGTATCTCAGTGTGGTTTTGGTTTGTATTTCCCTGATGATGAGTGATGCTAGCATCGTTTCATGTGTCTGTTGGCCATCTGGATGGCCTCTTTGGAGAAGTGTCTGTTCATGTCTTCTGCCCATTTCTTCACTGGATTATTTGTTTTCCGAGTGTGGAGTTTGGTGAGTTCCTTATAGATTTTGGATTCTAACCCTTTACCTGATATGTCATTTGCAATTATCTTTTCCCATTCCGTCAGTTGCCTATCAGTTTTATTGATTGTTTCCATTGCTGTGCAGAAGCTTTGTTATTCTGATGAGATCCCAATAGTTCATTTTTGCTCTTGATTCCCTTGCCTTTGGAGATGTGTTGAGTAAGAAATTGCTGTGGTTGAGGTCAAGGAGGTTGTTTCCTGCTTTCTCCTCTAGGGAAACCTCTTTGATGGTTTCCTGTCTCACATTCAGGTCCTTCATCCATTTGGAGTTTATTTTTGTGTATGGTGTAAGAAAGTGGTCTAGTTTCATTCTTCTGCATGTTGCTGTCCAGTTCTCCCAGCACCATCTGTTAAAAAGGCTGTCTTTTTTCCATTGGATACTCTTTCCTGCTTTGTCAAAATTAGTTGGACCTACATTTGTGGGTCCAGTTCTGGGTTCTCTATTCAATTCCATTGGTCTATGTATCTGTTTTTGTGCCAATACCATACTGTCTTGATGATGACAGCTTTGTAGTAGAGGCTAAAGTCTGGTATTGTGATGTCTCCCATTTGGGTTTTCTTCTTCAACATTACTTTGGCTATTCGGGGTCTTTCGTGGTTCCATACAAATTTTAGGATACTTTGTTCTAGCTTTGAGAAGAATGCTGGTGCAAGTTTGGTTGGGATTGCATTGAAAGTGTAGATTGCTTTGGGTAGTATTGACATTTTAACAATATTTATTCTTCCAATCCATGAGCATGGAATGTTTTTCCATTTCTTTGTGTCTTCCTCAATTTTCTTCATAAGTTTTCTATAGTTTTCATTATACAGATCTTTTACATCTTTGGTTAGGTTTATTCCTAGGTATGTTATGGTTTTTTGTGCAATTGTGAATGGGATCAGTTTCTTGATTCCTCTTTCTGTTGCTTCATTATTGGTGTATACAAATGCAACCGATTTCTGTACTTTGATTTTGTACCCTGAAACTTTGCTGAATTCATGGATCAGTTCTAGTAGGCTTCTCATGGAGCCTGTCAGGTTTCCATGTAGAGCATCATGTCATCTGAGAAAAGTGAAAGTTTGACTTCATCTTTGCCAATTCTGATGTCTTTTATTTCCTTTTGTTGTCTGATTGGTGATGCTAGGACTTCCAGCACTATGTTAAACAACAGTGGTGAGAGTGGACATCCCTGTCATGTTCCTGATTTCAGGGAGAAAGCTCTCAGTGTTTCCCCATTGAGGATGATGTTAGCTGTGGGCTTTTCATAAATGGCTTTTATGATGTTTAAGTAAGTTCCTTCTATCTCGATTTTCTCGAGAGTCTTTATTAAGAAGGGATGCTGTATTTTGTCAAATGCTTTTTCTGCATCTATCAACAGGATCATATGGTTTTTATCTTTTCTTTTGTTAATGTGATGTATCACATTGATTGATTTGTGAATATTGAACCAGCCCTGTAGTCCAGGAATGAATCCCACTTGATCACGTGGATAATTCTTTTTATATGCTGTTGAATTCGATTTGCTAGTATCTTGTTGAGGAGGTTTGCATCCATATTCATCAGGAATATTGGCCTGTAGTTCTCTTTTTTTGCTGAGTCTCTGTCTGGTTTGGGAATCAAAGTGATGCTGGTTTCATAGAATGAATCTGGAAGTTTTCCTTCAATTTCTATTTTTTGGAACAGCTTGACAGGAATGGGTATTAACTCTGATTTAAATGTCTGGTAGAATTTCCCAAGGAAGCCATCTGGCCCAGGGCTCTTATTTGTTTAGAGATTTTTGATAACTGATTCAATTTTTTCATTACTTATTGGTCTGTTCAGATTTTCTATACCTTCCCATTTGAATTTTGGTAGTGTGTGTATGTTTAGGAATTTGTCCATTTCTTCTAAGTTGTCCAGTTTGTTGGCATATCATTTTTCATAGTATTCCCTGATAATTGCTTGTATTTCTGATGGGTTGGTTGTAAAAAATCCATTTTCATTCGTGAAATCGTCTATTCGGATACTCTCTCTTTTCTTTTTGAGAAACCCGGCTAGAGGTTTATCAACTTTGTTTATTTTTTCAAAAAACCAACTCTTGCTTTCATTGATCTGTTCAACTGTTTTTTTTTTTTATTCTATATTGTTTATTTTTGTCCTGATTTTATTATTTCTCTTCTGCTGCTGGGTTTGGAATGTTCTTGCTGCTCTGCTTCTAGTTCCTGTAGGTGCACTGTTAGATTTTATATTTGTGCTTCTTCTAGTGTCTTGATATAAGCCTGGATTGCCATGTATTTCTTCTTAGGACTGCTTTTGCTGCATCACAAAGAGTTTGGATTGTTGTATTTTTATTTTCATTTGTTTCCATATATTTTTAATTTTTTCTCTACTTGCCTGGTTGGCCCACTCGTTCTTTAGGTGTTCTTTAACCTCCATGTTTTTGGAGGTTTTCCAGACTTTTTCCTGTGGTTGATTTCAAGTTTCATTGCATTGTGATCTGAAAGTTTGCATGGTATGATCTCATTTTTTTTATATTTATTGAGGGCTTTTTTTTGTCCCAGTATGTGATCTGTCTTGGAGAATGTACCATGTGCACTCGAGAATAAAGTGAATTCCATAGCTTCATGATGCAGAATTCTAAATATATCTGTCAAGTCCATCTGGTCCAGTGTGTCGTTCAGATCCATTGTTTCCTTAGTGATTTTCTGTCTAGTTGACCTATCTATTGCTGCAAGTAGAGTATTAAAGTCCCCTGCAATTAGCACATTCTTATCAATAAGATTGCTTATGTTTGTGATTAATTGTTTTATGTATTTGGGTGCTGCCGAATTCAGTGCATAGACATTTATAATTGTTAGCTCTTCCTGATGGATAGACCCTGTAATTATTATATAATGCCATTCTTCATCTCTTGTTACTGCCTTACCTGTAATGTCCAGCTTGTCTGATATAAGTATGGCTACTCTGGCTTTCTTTCGACTTCAGTAGCGTGATAGATATTTCTCCATCCCCTTACCTTCAATCTGTAGGCATCCTCAGGTCTAAAATGAGTCTCTTGTAGACAGAAAATAGATCTTGTTTTTCTTTATCTTTTTTTCTTTCTTTTTTTTTTTAATCCATTCTGCTACCCTATGTCTTTTGATTGGAGCATTTAGTCCATTTACATTCAGTGTTATTATTGAAAAAATATGGGTTTAGTGTCATTGTGTTCTCTGTAAGATTCATGCTTGTAGTGGTGTCTCTGGCACTTTGTGTTCCTTGCAACATTTCCCTCATAGAGTCCCCCCTTAGGATTTCTTGTGGGGCTGGATTTGTTTGTTTGGGAAAACCTTTATCTCTCCTTCTATTCTGAATGACGGGCTTCTTGGATAGAGGATTCTTGGCTGCATATTTTTCCTGTTCACCACATTGAAGATTTTCTGCCATTCCTTTCTGGCCTGCCAAGTTTCAGTAGATAGGTCTGCTACTACCCTGATGCATCTCCCTTTGTATGTTAGGGCCCTTTTATCCCTAGCTACATTCAGAATTCTCTCTTTATCCTTATATTTTGCCAGTTTCAGTATGATATGTCATGCAGAAGATTGATTCAAGTTACGTCTGAGGGGAGTTCTCTGTGCCTCTTGGATTTCAATGTCTGTTTCTTTCCCCAGATTGGGGAAGTTCTCGGCTATAATTTGTTCAAGTACCCCTTCAGTCCCTTTCTCTCTTCTTTTTCTAGAATTCCTATGATTTGGATATTGTTCCGTTTGATTTCATCACTTAGTTCTCAAATTATCCTTTCGTGCTCCTGGATCAATTTATCTCTCTTTTTCTCAGCTTCCTCTTTTTCTATAATTGTATCTTCTAATTCATTGATTCTCCTCTCTGTCTCTTCAATCCATGTCCATTTTATTATGCACCTCATTTATAGCATTTTTAAATTCATCATAACTAATTTTAAGATCCATAATCTTTGTAGCAATAGTGTCTCTGCTGTCTTCTATGCCTTTTTCAAGCCGAACGATTAATTTTATGACTATTGTTCTAAATTCTTAGTCAGTTATGTTGCTTATATCTGTTTTGACCACTTCTTTAGCTGTCACTTCTTCCTGGAATTTCTTTTGAGGAGAGTTCTTCTGTTTCGTCATTTTGGTTAGCTTTCTGTCTCTTGTTAGTTTTAAAAGCTTGTTTTTTGCTCTGCACCTGCAAATACTGCTATATTAAAGGAGGCTCATAGACTGTCCAGGGCCTGTCAATTCAGGAAGTGTTCTTTTAATGGTTTCTCTTGGTCTCTCATGTTGAGGCTTTGGTTATTTTATTTCCCTATTCATAGTGAAATTTGGGACTCTCCACCATGTGTACTTTGGTTTGTTTCTTGAGGTAGCCCTGGAAAGGAAAACAGAGAGACAAGCAAACAGGGAACAAAAGCACACAAATGCACAAACAAATCAAACAAAGAAGCAAACCGAAAAAAAACCCCACAAAATACTAACAACAAAAGACAAAGGACAGTCTAAAAGCCTAAAACCATAAATCCCAGCTACAAATACAGAGCAGGGTGGAGGCAGTGCTGATGAAAGAGCATATACAGAGAGAGAAATGACAGGAGTGAGGAGAAAGAGAAATTGAACATCGACCAGGCAGAGAGACTGAAAGGCTTAATTCAGAGAGAGAAAAGGAAAATAAGGCAGGAGGTGAGGAGGAAAAAAAAAAAACCAAACAAACAAAGATAATGTACCTAGAGAAACTATATAGTCTGATTATATCAGAAAGAAAGGTAGGTAACAAAGGGGACGTAGAACATGCGTCAAGAGAGTGGATTAAATATGGCTGTTTAAGCAAATCTATAACAAGAATAACCAGTCCAAATGAGGGGAGAGATAAGAACGGGATAAGGGAGAATATATCTGAATAGCAAGAATTGATCTAGAGTTAATCATGGCAATGCAGCAACCCTGATCTTGGGGGAGGGGCTGTCTGGTTCTGAAGCATCTCATCAGCTCAGGTAAAAAAAGCAGCTACCCAGCGCAGATGGGTGTGGTTTGGTGTAGGCCTGGCTCGCATCCACTGTGGGTCCTGTGGGCTGCTCCCTGAGGCCCTGCCTTGGTGGTTGTGGGGAGAAAAATGGCAGCCCCCCAGTCCCTTCTGGAACCAGGTGTTCCAAATCACTCCCTTGGGTCTGATCGCAGTGTACCATGGGCACAGCCAAGGTGGGCTGTGTTCTATGTCCCACACCCAGCTGCATTTCAGGCTCTTAGTCTGTGCACATTAATGATACTGCCCGAAATGTAATCCCATAAGCCGGGGCACTTCCTACCAGGGGTCTGAGCAGGGGACCTGTTCCTCTTGATGCCAACTGCATCCCTTGCATACCGTCCATCCCAGAGTGAACTTCTGAGACCCAGGCCACTTCCTAGCGGAGGACCAAGCAGGGGACCAGTTCCTCCTGATGCCAATTGTATCTCTTGTGTACCTTCTATCCCGGAGGGAATTTCTGGGACCGGGGCACCCAGCCCAAAGAAAGCTCCACAGTTAGAGATGGGATCTCTCTCCAAAAGCCCTGCAGTTAGATAAGGGATGATAGGATCCCTCTTCGTCCTGGGCTGAGGGTTTTCTCTTCTCCAGGGATAGTTCTACAATTCCCCAGCCACTCTTTTTCTTCCCTTTGTCCCTCTGCAGAAGGGACTCCTTCCTCTCCGTGCCTCCCTGTCCTGGCCCGTTTTTATCTTCCCCAGTTCACAATCACACACCCAGTTCACACCTGTCTTTTTAGTGGACTTCGTCTCTTTTCCTCCCAGACTCTTGTGGTTCAGAGTCCTTTGGCTTCAGCCCTTCTTTGTTTGAGAGATGCAGGCAGGAAGTTCGGAAATCCCTACTTCTCTGCCATCTTGCCTCCCCCTCTGCTCCATAGTTTTAAAGGACACTGAAATTACTAAAAAAGAAAAACGCCCGAGTTCTATTGCAAGAGTCAAGTGTTACAGTTGTGTGTTTCTTTGCACAGATGGGAGAACTATGTGTGTCGGGACCAAGATGGGCTGGGAGTAACCTTGACATTAAACTTTCTCTTCTACAGTAATTCTTTAGTCCTCCACTTAATTTCTTTCCCATGTGCATCAGCTGTGGCCCTCAGGGTTAAAGGGGCCTCATTTTTATCCTGTCTCTGGAGATATGTTGCACATTGTTGACACACACCATTATGCCACAACCTGTTTACCTGCAAGGCAGTGGCTTTCTATTTGTCTTGCTCCTTAGTGTAAACTAATATTTCTTTCCTCCATATTTTAAATGCTTACCTATTTTTGAGAGAGAGACAGACAGACAGAGAGAGAGAGAGAGACAGAGAGAGAGAGAGAGAGAAAGAGAACAAGAAAGGCACAGACAGAGGGAGACACAGAATCTGAAGCAGGCTCCAGGCTCTGAGCTGTCAGCACAGAGCTTGATGTGGGGCTCGAACCCACAAACCTTGAAATCGTGACTTTAGCCAAAGTCAGACACTTAACTGCCTGAGCTACCCAGGCGGCCCTATTTCTTTCCTCCTTTTAACGATTCCTGGGAGAAAACCCAAGGTTTGCTGGATTTGATAATAACAAAAGTGCTCTACTTACATAGTTACATGTCAGCAGTGAAAGGTATTTTAAGTGCTTTAAAAAATCTGAATTGGTGTCCAAGGAAGGGACTTACAAATTCAAGAGGAGCAGGGGCAGTTTTGCTTTTCTCTCCAAGCAGCTCAGGGAAGAGCAGTGTGTGGTTCTGGCGACCTTTAAAGCTTTTACTCAAGGGAAGCCCTCGCAAGAGAAAAGCCAAGGAGAATATTCACAATGTGATGTGGAGTGGGGTGAAGGCCACTCTGCTCCTGATCCTGGCCTCATACCCCTCGCTATCCCTCCAGTTCCTTAAAGTCTGTTAGGGCCTTTAGATCCTCCTCACTGTCTTGGCCTGGATATGGAAAAACCTCAGCCTTTCCTTCTGAATTCAGTCTGGATCAACATGCTTCAATAATAGTATTAGGGAGAAAATGAAATGGAAAGCAAAACAAATCTCCCCAGAGACAATTAGAAACTGGAACACTGATAGAGTGGAGAAGTCATCTCCAAAGTAACAAGAGCCTGGGCACCAATGGCTTGACTGTATGGCACCACAAGCCTATTTCTTTTTGGTCACCTTAGGCCTGTCTGCCCAGGAGTGAGATGAACTGTGTGGTTCTTGCCATGGTACATGAAGGTGCTCACTGCTTGGAATTTCTGCCCACCCCAAACAGATTTCCTAGTCCTTCTGGGTGTAGGCGCTCAATTCCCAAGCCTTATCAGAGTATTGGCTTTTTCAAAAAGAATAAATATGATCATGTCTCTATCTTGCCTAAAAGTCTATATTTGTTCTGTTGCCATTGGGATAAGGTCCCACATCCTCAATGTTAAAGATGAGGCCCCGAGTAGTCCACCAGCCATATCCTTCAGAGACATCCATCCATTTTCCCTCACCCTCATTGGACTTTCTTCCATCCTTGAACCTATGTGCTGTCTCTTGGGTCTGGGCCTTTTCATGTGCTCTTCCCTGCCTGGAACGCTTTTCTGGCTCCTGTTTCCTTGGCTAATTCACCCTCATCTCCCATGTCCCATACTAAAAATGCACTAGCTCCATACCCCCTCCTCCCACCTCAACTCTCTAGACAAGGTTGACGGTCCAAGAAATGCCCGTGCTTCCCCTTCTCTCACAATCACCATGCTTGTAATTTCTTATGTGGCACCTGTCTTCCCTGTCCCACTATAAGTTTCATGAGAACAGGGTGAGTCCTATGGTGCTGCATATGATTTTTAGGTAGGTAAATGATGTCCTTCAATATTTATCTCCAGGCATCAAGCTGTTCTAAACTGGCCTCATAATACTGGCCTTTCTCTAGAAGGCTAGAAAGTAAATGTTTTAGGAATTGATGATGGTTGGGGAGGTGGGGAAGATGTATGTATAGTCTCTGTCACAGCCACTCACCTCTGACATTGTAGCACAAGAACAATCAAAGATAAAATGGAAACTAATGGGCATGATTGTGTTCCAATAAAAGCTTTATTTATAAAGACAGGCAGTGGGCTGAAAGTCCCTATTGTAATTGTATCTTCAGGCAGGAAGGATTCCAGCTTCTGGGAGAACTATTTTCATCCCTAACCTGTTTCTTTTCTCTTCCTTCCTTCCTTCCTTCCTTCCTTCCTTCCTTCCTTCCTTCCTTCCTTCCTTCCTTCCTTCCTCCCTCCCTCCCTCCCTCCCTCCCTCCCTTTCTTTCTTTCTTTCTTTCTTTCTTTCTTTCTTTCTTTCTTTCTTTNTCCCTCCCTCCCTCCCTTTCTTTCTTTCTTTCTTTCTTTCTTTCTTTCTTTCTTTCTTTCTTTCTTTCTTTCCCTTTTCTTTTTCAGTTCTCTTGCAGCATCAGTAGTCATACTGGTGTCTTGAAGTCACATTTAGCAGCCTTCGTGTAATGGCCCATGGTGGGCACTGACACTTTGCACTCTTTGGAACTCTATCTCTTCCAGTTTTGACAACCTCAAGCACCCCATGGCACAGCTTACTTATCCCCCTTTCTGAGGTCTGACGATGTCATAGGTTCTCCCAGGGAATTCATTCAGGTATTGGTCTGTATCTCCTCTCTTTCCTCCCCAGCAATGTCTCCTAGAATATTGTTGCTAGTGTTCTAATGTAGACATATCTGTGATGTGTCTACCAATAAAGGTCAGGAGACTGTCCTCTGTGTTGATAAGATTACACATTTTATCAAAGAAAAGAAAACTTCAACCCTGGATAGTTAAACAGAAGCACAGATCGTCTCCACATAGACCACACGTCATGTAGCAGAGAGGGACACTGGTGTTGGCACGGACAATTAAACATTCTTGGGAATTTCACAATTAGGTAAAAAAGTCTGCCAGCCAGTGCTTAGAAATCTTGATTTCCAACTTTTAATTCCTAGATTTTCTAAGTTTATTCGAAGGCCATCTTTCTGGAGGACTTGAAAATTCTCAAGATGTTTCCAAAGAGACTTTTTTGGAGATTAAAATAATTTATGAAAAGGCAGAGTGAAAATGCAATAGCATGCATGGAACCTTATTTTCAATTCTGAGTTCCTTTGTGTTAAAGTTTTGTGATTGTAAATTGTTAAGAGACCTTAGTTAAAACTTCCTGCAACATATGATATCCAAGAATCCTTCACACGCTTAAGGAAGCTAAAGACCAAATTTGTAGTTTGGGTACTAGAGATAACAACTGAGGGAGTAGAATTAGATGATATCATATCTGCTCATATTGGTGGGGCAAAATAATGTGACAAAACACCATAGCCCTCTTAAGTCATGGAATGTACCAGGTGAGGAGGAGAAACATTCTCGTGACCCTGTGAAACAAACCTGTTTATCACTAAAAAGGAGATTCCCACTATGCTTTCAGTGTTCCAGAAACTGACTGAGATATTCTCTATTATATGCTGTGCTTCCCAGGATATTATCTAATAAAAAGGGAACCAACCAGTAGGAGAAAACATGGTCTAATGATACCAGAGTTTCATTCTACATTTATAATGATATTAGGCAATTCATCTAACATCAAACTGTAGAAACAGCACCTTTCCTGGAAAACATCACAAGCAAATCTTTTGTTTATTCATTCTAGTAATTTTGGTATCTCATTGTACTTCCCCAAACTTAGCATTATAAAATTGACATTGTCTTTGTGGGTGTATGCAAGTAATAAACTGTTTCAACACAATAGCCTTCAAAAGTCATCACTGCCACTTCTGAACTGGGTAGAGATAAGGCAACTAGCTTTCATTTCTTTTTCTATTTTTTTTTGAGAGAGAGAGAGAACGAGCCAGCATGAGCAGGGGATGGTCAGAGAGAGAGGGAGACACAGAATCTGAAACAGTTTCCAGGCTCTGAGCTGGCTGTCAGCACAGAGCCCAATGCGGTCTCGAACCCATGAACTGTGAGATCGTGACCTGAGCCAAAGTCAGATCCTTAACCGACTGAGCCACCCAGGCGCCCCAACTAGCTTTCATTTCTGACTGAGCAAACCAACCAAAGCCCCCAAGAATCAGCAGCTCTTATATGCAAGGACAGGAAAGGATAGATGTCCCAGTTAAAGTAAAAGAGCAAATTCTTCCTTTCCTGGCTTTCAAAAATATTGATTAATTTTTTACATGTATTTGACATACAACATTGCATAAGTTTAAGGTGTACAACTTGTTGCTTTGATACATTTACATATGTTTATATGATTACCACTGTAGCTTTAGCAAACACCTCCATCATGTCACATAATTATCATTTCTTTTTTGTGGTGAGAACATTTAAGATACAGCCTCTCAAAAATTCCAAAATATACAATACAGTATTGTTGACTATAATCACTATGTTGTGCATCAGATCTCCAGAACTTTCTCATCTTCTAGCTGCAAGCTTGTACCCTTTTACATCTCCCCAGTTCCTCCACCCCTCAACGCCTAGTAACAACCATTCTCCTCTTTATTTCTATGTGTTCAGCTTTTGTAGAGTCCACCTATAGGCAATATCATACAATATTTGTCTTTCTCTCTTTGGTTTATCTTCATTGAACATAATGCCCTCAAAGTCCATCCATTTGTCACAAATGATACAATTTTCTTATTTTATATGGCTGAATAATATTCCATTGTATACACATGTATATATACATAGGTTTTATATATGCTGTATATGTGTGTATACATATTTATGGATATACCACATCTTTCTTATCCATTCATCCACTGATGGGCACTTAGGTTATTTCTATATCTTGGCTGTTGTAAATAATGCTGCAATAAACACAAGAGTGAAGATATCTCTTCAATATCCTATTTTAAATTCCTTTGTGTATATACTCAGAAACGGGATTTCTGGACCATATGATAGTTGTAGTTTTAATTTAATTTCTTAAGGAACCTCCATAGTGTTTCCATAGTGTCTAAACCAGTTTACATTCCCCTCAACAGTACACATAGGTTATTTTTTCTCCAACTTTTACTGTCTTTTCCCTTTAGGCCAACTGATGTATAGACTCAGTTTCATGTCATTTTCATACTAGTCCTGCAAGGTACATATTACACTTGCTTTTCTTTGTCTTCTTGATGATAGCCATTCTAACAGATTTGAGGTGATATATCATTATGGTTTTGATTTGTATTTTCCTGATGAGTGATGTTGAGCATCTTTTCATGTACCTCTTGGTCATTTGTATGTCTTCTTTAGAAAAATGTCTGGAAAGAAACCTTTTTAAATGAAGAGATAAGCCGGGAAAAAGTAATTGAAGACTGATTTTTTAAAGTCTTATTTTACAATTAGGAGATGCAGTATTATAGTTTTTCTAATGTTTTATTTTCTCATTATCAAAGAATTTCTTTGCTTTATGTAAAAAAACTTTTTGTTAAAATTTCAAAAATGATATAACCAGTGAATACTGCATTCTCTGAATATAGTACCACTACAGTGAACACTATAGTGAACAAATTTTGTTGTTGAATAGAAGAATTTTGAATCTGCTTCATGTAGTTATTTTATCTTTACTGACCTCAAAAACTATTTAATTAAGTAATGTTTCTCACTCTATTTATTAATATTGAATTTATCTTTTTTTTTTTTTACAAATAGTTTATTGTCAAATTAGTTTCTGCATAACACTCAGTGCTCATCCCCAAAGTGCCCTCCTCCATGCCCATCCCCCCCTCCCCCCCACATCCATCAGTCCTCAGTTTTTGTCAGCAATTATTGAATTTATCTTTAAAGTTTATTTTTTTTTATAAATCATGTTGATAGGTACCATTATGTTGATAGTACCTTTGATATGATATCAAGAGAAGGGTACTTTACCTCTGTGGTTTTCCTCCCCAAAATATACAACCCCTGTCTAATCCTGAGAAACATATCAGATAAGTCCCACCTTAGGAGACATTCTACAAAATAACTGCTCAATACTCCTCAAAACTGTCAAGGTCATCAAAAATAAGGAAAGTATGAGAAATTGCAAGAACCGAAAGCAACTTAAGGAGATATAATGATTCAACGTAGTGTCTTCCCTCTACATCTTCCAATATTTTGCACTGTTAGATAGTTAATCATTGACAGTATCCCATTTAAAGGTTTTAGTGTTCATTGCCGATCATTACTCAAAATCTTGGAGTTGCAGATAATGATTTCTCTAGTCATAGTATTTTAGAAATCCATAATGGATACCGATTTTTATTGAATACTTTTTTTGCATCTATCAAAATGATCAAATTTTTTCACATTAAACAATCATTGCATTCCTGGGGTCAACATTGCTCATTATATTTTTTTCATGAGCTGCTGAATTATACTTAACATATTTAACAAATTTAAATCTGTTTTCAAAAGTAATTATAATTCTATTTTTTCTTATATCATTCTTGTTTGTTTTGACGTCAAGTTTATACTTATTTTATAAAATGAGTGAGTAACTCTTCCCCTGGTCCATGCCAGACTCACCATATATTTGATCCAGGAGTTGCATTTACAAAAAAGCACTGACAGCTACCCACCAGTATTTAGGTGTAGTTGGTTTGCTACAGTGACCCAAGAATGTCACCAGTTGGTTGTGTAGTGCCAGTGGTTTTTACTTTTACTCATGAGAGAAGAAAGAAAGAAAGAAAGAAAGAAAGAAAGAAAGAAAGAAAGAAAGAAAGAAAGAAAGAAGAGAGGGAGCGAGGGAGGGAGGGAGGGAGGGAGGGAGGGAGGGAGGGAAGGAAGGAAGGAAGGAAGGAAGGAAAGAAAGAAAAGAAAGAAAGAAAGAAAGAAAGAGAGAAAAGAAAGAAAGAAAGAAAGAAAGGAGGAAGGAAGGAAGAAATAAAAAGAAAGAAAGAAGGGAGGGAGAGAGGGAGAAAAGACAAGCAGAAAGAACAAATAAATAAAAAGTAACCATTCATCAGATAGGGAAAGCCATAATCAGTGGTTTGGCTTTATCTTTCCTAATAATTAGGCTCTTTCATGGAGTTATTAACCAATTAAAAATATGCTTTTTAGTGAGGATTTATATTGTTAGTGAAGGTTATTTCTTGTACCAAATTGTTCTTTCATTTGGCTACTTTGTTTAAAGGAGAAAAAAAGAAATAATTGCAATGATTGTTTTGTTTTATAGGGCTACTGGCTGCAGATTGCAATTACCATGTCTGACTCAGTAATTCTTCGCAGTGTGAAGAAATTTGGAGAGGAGAATTATGGTTTTGAGTCAGACAGATTATGTAAGTGGCCTTTTTCTCTTACTATTTCTTATACAAAAAGAGGTTAGAACAAAAGTGGACAAGTTGGTTAAGTTTCAAGGAGCAGAGAAAAATCAATAATATGTAAAACCATTACTGGATGCATTTCTTACCCACAAATGGGTAGTTCTCTTCAGGATCCATGTTATGGAATGTCTGAAAGTGCTAAGTAAAAATGCACAAAGTATGCATAAATGAAAGTATCTCATCTACAACTATCTCTTTCCTAGTAGAGTAGGGTTGATTTAGCATTAGTCATTATTATGACTTTTGTTGATCTATTATAATTGATTATAGTGATAATTATTTAGTGAGAAACTATACTAAGACAGTGCTGGCTAGAATGAGACAATGGGAAAGAGCATCTATAGCATTAGTTCCTAACATATAGTGAGCACAGGTGATTCCAAGCAGTTATTTTTTCAACAAATTCTATAATTTTACAACTTACAGAAAGAAAATTGGACTCGAATAAAATTTTTAAAACTTGTCAAAGATCACATGACTAATAATTGGTGGAGCCATCATAGCAATCTAGTTCTATCTGGTTCCCAAACCCCAGATGTTAATCTCTATATACACTATAATGTCTCTTTACTCTTACTTAAATAAAATTAATTAAAATGCCAAGGAGTCAGGATGTGCTGTCCCTTGGTGGTGGTTGACATTAGCACCCTGATGTTCTTTCCCTTTGCTTCCCTACACCCATGACCCTGCGCCCCCACTTTCACTTCCTACTCTCCATCTGCTCTGGCCTAGGCTGGGGAAAACTATATCCAGTTCAATCTTGTGGTTTCTACTGGCATAGGAGAGTCAACATCATCTTATTGTCTAGTTAATTTGTAATCTCAATTTTAAATAGATAAATTCTGATGTTTCTAAGGAACCAAACAATAAATATTCATTTTACTTGGTGGTTCAAAAAAATTAGATTTTCTTCAGCTAATTTAAAAATGTTGGTCTTGGGCTGCCAAGTACGGCTTAGTGGGTTAAGTATTTGACTCTTGATTTCAGCTCAGGTCATCATCTTGCAGTTTGTGAGATCAAGCCCTGTGTCAGGCTCTACGTTGACAATGTAGAGCCTGCTTGGGATTCTCTCTCTCTCCCTCTCTCTCTGCCCCTCCCAAACTTGTGCACGCTCTCATGTGCTCTTTCTCTCAAAATAAACTTAAAAACTATTAGTCTCCAGTTGACACTCAGAAAATACAAATACCTCATATCTGTAGAAATATCTAAAAATGTAGTCAAGCCAGCAGTCCTGAACCTAAAGGGTATCTTCTTGTGTAATATGAGAGACATACAGAGAGAGAGAGAGAATTAAAAAAAGAAGAAAGCAAATGGTCATTTTGTAATACTCGAATATAACTAATTTATGAAACTGTTTTCCCAGAGCAAAATTATTAATGACTATGTTTAATTGTGTCCTTATTAATGCTTTGTGCATTGTTTTTATCCTGACAGATAAAAATAATAAGAATTCAAGGTAAGTGAATATTTCAACAATGCATCATCTTTTCTAGAATTACTCCCTAATATTCCTCTTAAAGGTACAAAGAGAGATAATATTTTTATGCACGTTGTACTTCCTATAAAATGGTATAGGTGATTCATTCCTTTTCTCTTTAAAACATTGCTATAATTTGGAGAGAAAAAAAACATTGCTGTAATTTGATTTCAGAAACCTTTTGAAAGATCCCTTCTGGGTGAGGTCCAAATCTCCCCTGTGTACCCAGCAACAGCATAGAATTTCTAACCTAAATGAGCAGCGGTGAAGTTGGACAAGTAATATTTTATGAGCACAAGGGAGATCCCTTAACCCCAAATTCTTACCATAGGAAAATAGTAGAACCCTAAAATTTAATTACTAGATATTTCTCCATACTTTAAAAAGTTTAAATTCTCATATAAGGCAAATGTCAGTTAATCATACATTGGCATGAGAGTAGGATTAGAAGGAGTCTAACTTAGAAGATAGAAGGGAGGCGCTAGGCAAGTTCCTGAAAAAGAGGTGGTAATAAGGCAGAGGTTGAAGTTCTTTAAGAAATTTTAAGTAATTCACAACAGAGAGGGGTGGTGGATGTGGTAACATCAGTTTTAGACTAGGAGTGGTGGGATTAGCCTGGGCCTAGAGGAACCACACTTTTCTCACTGGGTGGAAAAAAGATGAACATAGGTGTGGGTGCAGATGAACAGCAAAGAGAGAATCAACAGGAAGGTTGAGTGAGTTCTTTGGTTTTTAGAGGTGAATACTTTCTGTTGGATGTGGCAATGTAGAATGAGAAGATCACAATGAATGTTTGAGAAAGCTGTGGAGGGAAACGGAATAATCTGTAGACAGATGAAGTGCAGTGTTATGGATTGACTTAAGGATGGAGACCATACTCATTCATTTATTCATTTCATACATATTAATTAAATGTATACCAGGTTTCAGACACTATTACAGGTACTGAGGATACAGGAAAGAACAAAATGGGCAAGAATCTCTGTCCTTGGGGAGTTTACATTTTAGTGAGGATGACATGATAAGCACCATAAGTAAATATAATACGTGGCATGGTAGCTAGTAATAATCTATCACTGTCTAATAAAATAAAAAGCAAACATGGAATGAAGATATGAAATAATGTGGGGAGAAAGTTAAAATTTTAGAGGCAAGGGTACCAGGGAAAGTACCATTGAGAAGGTGACTTTTGAGAGAACGTCTGAAGGAGGTGAGGGGGCATCTGAAGAAAGAGCATTCTGGCAAGAGGAAACAGCAAGTCCAAATGGTCAGAGGTGAGAATAAATTTGGAATGAACAAAGGTTAGCAAAGAGGCCAGGTTGCTCGGGTGGAGAGAATTGGAGTGAAGTAGAAAGAGACAGGGTCAGAGAGCCAATTGGCCAGACTATGGAGGGCCTTGGACATGTGAGCAAAGACTTGGGATTCTACTGTGAGCTGGAGGAGAACATTAGGGCAGCTGACTGATAGGCATGGCATGTGTTGGCATCAGTTTACATGGTGGAGAGATAGTCTCCGGCAGGCCCCACAGCCTGGCTTCAGGCACAGAGGGGCAAATAGTTGGATGGATGCAGAGATGAGGGAGTTTCCAAAGATAGAGGTGGGGAAAAGGATTAAGGATGATGGTAAGAATGTGGTCCAAATGGCTGGCTGTGGGAGCTGGGATGCATGGGGAAGGAAGACAATCTTGATAGAGTTTTAACCATTGTAAATTAATGAGGGTTTAAGGAACTGCAGATCCCAACTGAGATGACAAAATGGTGTAGAAGGAGAAAGGAAGTGATAAAACAAGATGCATCTCCAGTCTCAGAGTATCAATGGAGTAGAGCAGTTTCTGTTGAAAGAAAGATAGAGGGTGTATCCTTGAAGGATGACTCAGGTGAAGTAGAGATCCCTGGAGTTGGGAAGGTCAAATATGGTTAGATACAACATTATGAGAAATGAAATGAGTAAGATATACTAAGGAAATATGATTTTATGGGAAGTATAGGAGTTTTTAAAAACTTGTCCATCACATCAGTACTATTTAATGTAGTTGTAAATTTTTGAAGTGCTATAAGGAAGCTTTAAATCAGCTAATCCAACCACCTCAACTTACCCACAAGGAAATATAATAGAAACAGGTTGAGGGTCAAGGATGAGGTCCAATAGTTATTGCTAATATAAAAATTTTATTTTCTCTCAATATCTCTCAGAAAATCTCACTGAATCTCTTTTCAACATGAAATACAGCTATAACAAAATCTCTAGAAGAGGTAAATCTGAAAAATAAAAGCTTGTTTTTAGGATGCCAGGTTTAGCAAGAATTTCTCAGCCAGCGGGGACTTTATTTCTTACTAAAGGATGACTCATAAAATCACCACCTACGGAGAACTTCTCTTTGTTTGGGAAGGATGGTCTATAAATCCATATGTTTCTCTCCTCAGGTTGCAAGATGAGAAAAAAGGTGACAGCAGTCAAGTTAGCTTCTTTCAATTGGTAATAAAATTGTGCTGATTTTTGACATAAATTTTGCAACAACAAATTGTTTAGATCATGGAGGAGTGTTAAATCTTCAGTCATTGGCAGGTTTTAAAGTACAGTGTTCACGTTTTCAGTCATAAACTTTGTCTATGGGATAACAAGCCGAATGGCAAGAAGAAATATATTGCTAATTAAACACATAAATCCTATCTGAGAGATCAGAGAAGTGTCCTGGAAAATAATCATTAAGCCCATAATTATTATTTTAGTAAAGAAAATCATCACAGTAACCATATCATGTATACTCATTCTTATGACATATCCATATAAATTCCATAGTGTAGGTATTTTCCCCAAATGTTCACAAGGTAAAGGCATTTCTAGGCAGAAATAGGCACTTTTCTTTGTCAATATCTGCTCTGGGAGCCAATTTATGCTATTGCTGAATTCCTCACGCAGTATTTCTACATGGCAATAGCATCAATGCCATTGATCACTTCCCACTTACATTGTTAATCAGTACCTACGAACTGAAGTCAGTTCTTGAGGTAAAGAGAATGAATTCAGAGACTAGGAAAGAAATAACACAAACTAACAATGTAAGAGTCTATTGTCTTAGATAATTAATATATCACTTATTTTTATATAGTAAGTGAAAACTCTATTGTTCAGTGAAGATGATTCCCATAAAATTTGGTGCTGAATACTATTTATCAGAATCTAGTAACTATGATTAAATAGTCCTACTTCTCCTGCTTTTCACCCATAGATGATCTCTGAATCCTTTGTTTTTCAAGTTTCGATTTTCTTCAACGACTGACATTTGGCTGATGCTTGTGGGAAGTTTATTTGCATTTCTCCATGGACTATCTCATCCAGGCATGCTGTTCATTTTTGGCACAATGACAGATGTTTTTATTGACTATGACACTGAATTACAAGAACTCAAGATCCCGGGAAAAGCGTGTGTCAACAACACCATAGTATGGATCAACAGCTCCCTTAACCAGAATACGACAAATGGAATGCGTTGTGGGTAGGCGGCTATTTTTTGTTTTACTTTTTTTGTTTATATGTTCAAGTGTAATTCAAAATGTGTAAATGGGATTTTATTAGCTGAACTGGATTGATATCCAACATAGAGTGAACAGAAACATATATTAAATTTTTTTTAATGTTTATTATTTCTGAGAGAGAGAGAGTGAGAGAGAGAGAGACAGCATGAGCAGGGGAGGGTCAGAGAGAGAGGGAGATACAGAATCCGAAGCAGCCTCCAGGCTCTGAGCTAGCTGTCAACACAGAGCCCGACGCGGGGCTCGAACCCACAAGCTATAAGATCATGACCTGAGCCGAAGTCCGACGCTTAACCGACTGAGCCACCCATGCGCCCCACCCTCTTTTTTTTCAGAAACATAAATTTAACCTGTATTTCTACAAATTACTCTGCCCTGAAGTTCTTCCTATCTTACCAGGTTTTAAAATTCTAACAACAACAAAAACACCAGAATTGGAAATTGCCCATTAAATGTGACACCCAAATTTAACCACTTGGTAGACTATAGGCTTGAGGATGAACACTACCAACATACTAGGGAAGTGAGCTGTGAATTTTACTTGCATCTTTGTCATGTCTCATGTCTCATTTTCAAGACATCTTTGCTTTCGTCACTTAACTCCTTTCCATTTCTTAGCTTCTGTGGCTGTGGCTAATTGTCCACTTGATCCTCAGCCTTCTCTCTATAATGAGAAATCTATTATTGTGCTGCAGAACTTGGAGTAGGGGCCCCTGGTTTCAGTAGTTAAGTTTCTATGCCAGAGTGGTGTAATGCTTTAAACAGAAGGGAGCCATGCAGAATTAGCCAGAACTCACTGTGCTACTGTTCATTTTGTGATAAGCCCGACAGGCTGACTTGAAATTAGTGAGTCCACGCCAGTCAGAGTGGCTAAAATGAGCAAATCAGAGAACTCTAGATGCTGGCGAGGATGTGGAGAAACGGGCACCCTCCTACACTGTTGGTGGGAATGTAAACTGGTACAGCCCCTCTGGAAAACAGTGTGGAGGTTCCTCAGGAAACTAACAGTAGAACTCCCCTAGGACCCAGCAATAGCACTGCTAGGAATTTACCCAAGGGATACAGAAATGCTGAGGCATAGGAGCACGTGTACCCCAATGTTCATAGCAGCACTCTCCACAATAGCCAAAACATGGAAAGAGCCTAAGTGTCCATCAACGGATGAATGGATCAAGAAGATGTGGTTTATCTATACCATGGAATACTACATGGCAATGAGAAACAATGAAATCTGGCCATGTGTAGCAACATGGATGGACCTTGAGGGTGTTATGCTGAGCGAAATAAGTCAGGCAGAGAAGGACAAATATCATATGTTTGCACGTATAGGAGGATTAGGAGGAACTTGACGGAGGACCAAGGGGGAGAAGAAGGGCGGAAATGGTGGGGGAAAGGGAGAGAGGCAAACCATGAGAGACTCTTGAATGCTGACAAAAACTGAGGACCGATGGATGTGGAGGGAAGGAGGGATGGGCATGGAGGAGGGCACTTGTGGAGATGAGCACTGAGTGTTATGTGGAAACTAATTTGACAATAAACTATTTGTAAAAAATAAAAAATAAAAAAAATATGCAATATTAAAAAAAAAGAAATTAGTGAGTCCATAGTATTCAGTGTTGACTCACTGTCATAGCATGGACTTTGCATCCTGAGTCACATTGCCTCAGGGCCAGAACAAGCTTATTTGCATGTATAAAGCTGCACACTCAGATTCAAGAGTCAAGGGCGGGACACATCCTGGCTAGAAAGACACTTGGAATGGCTCCCTCCTGCAAAATTATATTTTTTGCCTTCATGTAAAAATTTTTTCTACATGTTTGATTTGTTTCTGGTCCTAATCTTCATGGCATTTAGGTCTAGTCAGTAAAATCATCCTTAAATCAAAGACCATTCAAATAAATAGGTAGTAACAACTGGTTAGTGCTTGGCAGAAAAATACAGGACAATATACAATGTGTAGAATTACCTTTTAAAAATTAATAAGCCTACTCATTAGAAATAAATTTCCTAAAGCCTAAGGTTTTTTTCCCCTAAATTTGGAAGATTCAGAACAGTTTTCATAAAGGAGTTGCTGTTGTCAATGACAGTCTTTTAAAAGTCTTTCATTTATGTTGGAGGCCAAAAAATGAATTGCCTCTTACAGAGTAGTATGACTACAAAATGTAATGTTAATTACTTCCCTCTTTGAAAAAAATACATTCAGAGTTATATATGATGTACATTGACCGAAATTATTTATAGCACTCATTAATAACACTCATGAAGGTAAAATTTTCTAGGGAAAATTCCTGAAAGCATATCCCTTTGAGCCTTAATATTTGGAAATAAATGTTAGAGAGGCTAAAATTTGAGACTTATCTACAATACCAAGTGCTTATAAATATTTATTAGATGATTTAAAGAATGAATCTACCATAACGTCTGCATCACCAGCATTCATTAGAAAAGAATTTACTATGGTTACCCATTACTCATACTTTATTCATCCTTGTTGGATCATGTACTTGAAGGTGAGCACATTGTGCAAAGCAAATAGGGGCTTTCAGAAGTTCATTGGCTTCTGCAGAATTCATGTGATACAAAACATTAAATAGATAATTGTCCTTTTTAAAAATTTCATATGGATATCTGGAATTGTGTAGATCCCGACCCTTCTCAGGCCTTTTCTTCACTCCTTTGATGAGTTGAATACTGTAATTGTGAGTTACAACGGTTACTGACATGACTATTGTTTATTCTTCTGAGTAAATGTTTGTTTAGCTTTTATGTGAGTTAAGATCAGTGTGAAAACATGGGGCGCCTGGGTGGCTTAGTTGGTTGAGCGTCCGACTTTCGCTTAGGTCATGATATCGCGGTTCGTCAGTTCGAGCCCCGCGGCGTGCTCTGTGCTGACTGCCAGCTCAGAGCCTGGAGCCTGTTTCAGTCTGTGACTCCCTCTCTTTCTGACCCTCCCCTGCTCACGCTGTCTCTCTCTCTCTCTCTCTCTCTCTCTCTCCTAGAAATAAGTAAAACATTAAAAAAAAAAAGATCAATGTGAAAACAGACTTGGGTGGGACAGAAGATAAGGGAGAGGACACTTTTTTTTACTATAAGTAGTTAACATGCTTCTAAAATTACCCAACTCTTTTGCAACTTTCCTTCTTGGAAAAAGTATGTTGTTAAAGTAAAATTTCTCCACCTATTATAATAGGTTTATAGGTCTTGGTCAGGGCTGCTTTATGATCTTATCAACATAAGCATGCATGTTTAATGGTAGAAGCTGGTTTTACTCTTTCATTTCACTGGTTGGCTTCTATATATAAATTGTAATCCATTGGGTGGAATATTTACACAAAGCCTTCCAAACAGCGGTCAGCTGAAAAGTATTATGGAACATCAAGATTCCTGAACAGATCATCAGAATTTCTTTGCTCAGAATAGTCAAATAACATGGCAAAAAATGAAAGAAGATGAATGAAGGGGAAATCCAAGTAGTCCAAATTAACAGTGCAGCTTATTTTCATTTTCTTTATCCAATTAAAATGTAAAAATTCAAACAGAAGCCACAAAGTTTTATAATTTAATTGTGGAAGTGACATACCATAATTTCTGCCATTTTCTTTCTTTTTTTTAAGTTCATTTTTATTTTTGAGAGAGAGAGAGAGACTAGGGAAGGAACAGAGAGAGAGAGAGAGAATCTCAGGCAGGCTCTACATTGTCAGTGTCAGAGATGAACAGAGGTCTCAGATTTATGAATCATGAGATCATGGCCTGAGCCAAAATCAAGAGTCAGATACTTAACTTACTGAGCCACCCAGGCGTCCCTTTCTCCTACTTTCTATCGGTTACACAACCAACCCTGGTACAATTTGAGAAGGGAGTATACAGCAGTGTGCAAACTAAGAGACAAGAATGATTAGGGGCTCTAACATATCAATGATTATATTAAATATAAGTGATTTAAATATGCACAATAAGACAGAGTTTGGCAGAATGGACTTTAAAACATAACTCAACTACATGCTGTTTCTGAGAAAATCACTTTAACCATAATAATATCAGCAAGTTGAAAGTAAAAGGATAGAAAAAAATTTATCATGCAAACATTAGTCAAAAGAAAGCAGGAAAGACTATACTGGTACAAGATAAAGTAGTTTTGGAAGAAAGATATTTACCAGAGATAAAGAGGGCCATTATACAACAATGAAAGGTCAATCTGCCAGGAAGACACAGCAACCTTAAATATATACACACTAAACAGAGTGTGTACACATACAAATATGTACACATGCAAAACATGTGAAGCAACAGCTGACAGAACGGAAAGGAAAAACAGACAAATCAAAATTATAGTAGAACCCTTAGCTACCCATCTCTTCACAATTGAAAGAACAACTAGACATAAAATTACTGAGAATATAGAAGAGCTTAATACCAGCAGCCACAGGATCTAATCGACATCTATAGAACATTTCACTCAACAGCCATATAATACACATTTTTTTCAAGTGCCTACAAAGCATATGCCAAGGCAGTCCATACCCTGAGCCTTGAAACAAACCTCAATTTGCTTATAAATATAAAATAATTAAAATAAAATAGAAAATAATTGAAATAATAGAATATGTTCTCTGAGCACAATGGAATCAAACTAGAAATCAATAACAGAAAGATAATGGACCCCCCAAATTATTGGGAATCAAACAGCACACTTCTAAATAATCCATAGGTCAAAGAGGAAGTGTCAAGGGAAAAGTTTTAAAAATTGAACTAAATGAAAAGGAAAACACAAAATGTAAAATTCTGTGAGACACAGCTCATGTAGTGCTGAGAGGAAAATTTATAACACTAAATACATTATGAAAGAGGAAACATCTCTAACTAAACATCTAAGCTCCCAACTCAAGGACCTAGAAAAAGAGCAAACTAAGTCCACGGAAAGCAGATGAGAGGGTATAATAAAAATAAAAACAAATAATACAGGAAATCAATTAAACAAAGAGCAATTCCTTTGAATAAGATCAATTAAATTGGCAAACCTGTATCAAAACTGGCAAAGAAAAAAGGGAGAAGACACAAATGACCAATACTGGGAATGAAAGATGAGTTATTACTGTAGACCTTGCAAACATCAGAAGGACAACAAGGAAATACTATAAAATAATCTACACACATAAATTTGACAACTTAGAAAAAATAAACTACCACAACTCACCCAGTATGATACAAATAACTAGATTAGCCCTATTAAAGAAATTGAATTTCTAATTTTAAAACTCTAAAAAAAGAAATCTCCAGCCTCATGTGATTTTACTGGATAATTCCACCTAATGTTTAAAAAAGAATACCACCAGCTTTACACAATATTTACCAGGTAATAAGAGGGAGTAGTTCGCAATTCATTTTATGAAGCTAATATTACTGTGATACAAAAACCAGACAAAAATATTACAAAAAGAAAAGCACAGATTAATATTCCTCATGAAGATAGATCCAAAATATTAACAAAATACTAGCAAATAGAATTTAGCAATATATAAAAAAGAATTACAAACCAAGTAGAGGATATTCTAGAGACGCACACGTGGCTCAGTATTAGAAAAACAAGGAATGTAATCTACCACGTTAACAGACTATATAGAAAGCCACATGATGCTCTTCACTGAAGATGAAGAAGTGTTTAAAATTTCCACGCCCGTCCATAACAAAAACTCTCAGAAAACTAGGAATGGAAAGGAACCTCCTCAACTTAAGAAAGAACATCTACAAAAAACTCCTACAGCTAACATTATTTTTAAAAGTGAAACACTGAGGAGTGCCTGGGTAGCTCAGTTGGTTGAGCATCCAACTTTGGCTCAGGTCATGATCTAGCAGGTGGTGGGCCTGAGCTCTATGTCTATCTTTGAGCTGACAGCTTGAAGCCTGCTTTGGATTTTCTATCTCCCTCTTTCTCTGCCCCTCCCCCTCTCGTGCTCTCTCTCTCTCTTTCTGTCTCTCCCTTTCAAAAATGAACATTAAAAACATTTTTAATAAAAAATTTTAATAAAAACAAAATAAGAAAAAAGCATGAAAGATTGAATGCTTTCTCCCTGAGACTGGACACAAGGCAAGGATATATGCTTTCACCACAATTATTCAACACAGTGCTCAAAGTTCTTGCCTATACAATAAGGAAGGAGAGGAATATTGATTTAATATTTAACACTACTGAACTGTACATTTAAAAGTGGTTAAGTTGGTAAATTTTATGTTATGTGTTTTTTATTACAATCAAAAACATTTTATTTTATTTTTTTTTTTACAAATAGTTTATTGTCAAATTAGTTTGCACATAACACTCAGTGCTCATCCCCACAAGTGCCCTCCTCC